>NC_061116.1:30584949-30814599 GCF_002878395.1 Capsicum annuum
GGACAGAATAATTTCCTTGTGTTCCAAATCTACAAAGCATGATTTGAAAAATGAACAAATAAATATTAGAGAAGATTCTAGGACCTTAGACTTAAATAATGAAAATAGAATACCAAGAAAGTGAACCATTCCTAAATATCATGTAGCCTCTCCCTTATGAGTGTGGTATAATACATACCCCTAAAAGAGACTCTACTTGGCACAGCTTTGTGGACTCCTAATTGACCATGAAACTAAAGCTCTGGTACCAACTTAATGCAACCCAAAATTGGACCTAGTCATAATGGGCATCCCATGTCCAACTAGGACCAGAGACCTCCCCCGTTACCCAACCCCAACTTACATCCGCCTGCTCAGAGTTATCTGAATTCAAAATATTTAACAAGATAATGTTATTTTCCAAGTCAAGACTCTGGGATAGGATCACAACCATGACCAATCCAACCGAGTCCAACCGTACCAACCATCTGGCCGTACAAAACTAAAGGCCATAAACAAGGCCATAACTAAGGAAATACCAAGAAATAATATAATCAATACCAAAATATAATATGATGAAACAACTAACAATATCGTCCAATGATGTCAACCCTAATACCAATGGTAATACTAAGGATGACACCAATACTGATCCCACCTATACCAACCCAAAGTAGTACCACAAAGCCTCTAACAAAAAGAGTAAAATATTTGATTGGGATATATCCCCAACCATTCCAAAAACCAATATCCAAAATATAATCAAAGCGTCTGAAAATATCCATAACATGAAATGGGGCCTTCCAAAAGAATTAAAACTCACCACATCGATCAAAATACTGATCCCCAAGTCAAATCACTATATAGGAGGAATGAAATAACCGATTCCAGCATAATATAGGTATACAACCACCAGTAGATAGGTTAGTGGGTGATCACTAGTATGAACTCAGGATAAGGATAAAATAATGCCATTTATAAGACCAATTAAACAATCCTTAATGAATTAAACCATACATATATATATAACCATGCTGAAAAAGGGAACCGTGTTTAGCATGCACTTACAACCTTTACCTGGGTTGTGTAGCTTTACCGTCCTAAACCACCCACGGGCTATATAGGTTTAGCTCCCCCTGCTAAAAGGGCCACAGTGTGTAAAGCTATACAACCGAAGAAAATAACCTAGTATGACTAGTACATCCCCCAATATAAAGTGTAAAATCAAGCACAAGATCACCAAGACCAAACCTCACATCGACAAATATGATTTTTAAGTTTTTGTCCCCCCCGAGACCTCTACCTTCTACGGCTTTGCTATACCTACCCTTTTAATGCCCAATTAAAACTATTTTCTAACCAACCAAACCATTATCCATTTAATAACTAAGGCCATTTGTAGTGGTACCATCATACCAACCATAATTTGTAAGTATTTTTCGTAGCCAACCATTTATAGATTAAGGGGACTTTCAAGTGCCTTTCTATTTACTATATCAAACTACTTGGGAATCACTATGTACATTACAAGCATTACCATTTAGATTTTTACTTTTTTAAAGCATTTAAGACATTTGAGTCCCTTTACCATATTTAAAACAAGCAAGAGTTCCATTAAAAATACATTAATGCAATGAAAACATCCATATAAGCATTTTGCCAAATACATTGGGGGCGTAATGTAACCAAAACCAATTCCAATTACCATTTAAATATTCCTCTAAAATCAAAGCATTAAAAACCACCCTTAATGCACATAAAGCATAATTAAAACCATGACCAACCATTTATAATCAAAACCCCCAAATCATATTTGAAAACCAAAAGCATACAATAATGAAATCATGAAAACCAATAGTAGAAACCATGACTTTAGTTGGAAATCATAATGAGGGAAGAGAGAATGCCTTAATTGACAAAGTATAAGAATAAAAAGCACCAACAAGATCCCCAAATTGGTCCTTAAGATGAAACCCTAGCTTCCCTTGCCCTAAAGCTCTTGAGGAGATTATAGAGTGTTTAGGAATAGTTTCAAAGTGTTAATAAATCAAATAATAGGGTAAATACTCTCCCGATTAGGTTAGAAGTCATGGGATTCTATTAGGTTAAGTGGGAAAATGTCCAAAAAAAACCCACTAAAGTTGTACAAAATCCAGTCATAGGGATACGACTGACCCACATGAGTCGTACCCTTCGATACGAATGTTACCTATCACTCATATCCTAAGCCTTAGTCCTTGGACCCAACATTGTACAACATATGAATCATCCAACCCAAGTCGTATCCATAGCATACCATACCTTCAACCTATACTCCTGACAACATAGAAATATCAAAAAGATTGAATACTATCCACATACGAGTGTAATATATGACTCATATACTATCTTATGGATCATGGGGAGACACTCTACTCAGACCCAACTTAGGTTAATAATTCTAAGTTTTAGTGAAGGAAAAACCCAACCCAAATAATCCGTATCCAACCATACGACTCGTACTTCGTAAGTCGTACCCATTTAAGTGACCAAATCCATCCCACCAATCAACACTGGTCAGCATACGACAGGTCCATTCTATTTGTACCCCAACATATGACTTGTACCCTAGAGTCATACTAGGTTCAAAGAAAAAAATTCTAAGAAATTTTCTAAGGTCAAAAACTAGGGTGTTTCATCTCTATTTAAGGCTCTCTATGGAAGGAGATGTAGATCTTCTATTAGTTGGTTTGAGGTAAGTGAGGCTGCTTTGATAGGTCCAGAATTAGTATTTAAGACAATAGAGAAATTTTAGTAGATTCGAGAGAGGCTGAAGATAGCCTAAAGCCATCAGAAATCTTATGCAAATGTTAGGAGAAGGGATCTCTAGTTTGAGGTTAGTAATTTAGTATATTTGAAGATTTCACCTATGAATGGAGTAAAGAGGTTTAGAAAGAAGGGGAAGCTTAGTCCCTGCTATGTTAGACCATATAGAATCTTGAACCATTTTAGGAAGGTAGCTTATGATCTTGGGTTGCCTACAGATTTGTATTAGTACATCCATTGTTCCATGTTTCTTTGTTAAAGAAGTGTATTGGTGATTCAGTTTCTATTATTTCTTTGGAAAATATAGGTGTTAAGGATAGCCTTTCCTAAGAAGAATTCCCAGATGATATCCTTAATCGTTAGATTCGTAGGATATGGAATAAAGAAGTTCCCTTAGTTAAAGTTCTATGGTGCAATCAGTCTATTGAGGGATCTACATCGGAAGTAGAAGTAGATATACAAACCAAGTACCCTCATCTTTTTGCCACAAACTCAGATTTATCTTGAGGTAATGATTTTTCTTAGATTGACTCATTTCTATTCTCAGTTTCATCTACATAAACATTCTCATGACATTGTATGCATTTACAAAATTAGTTTAGTTCATGTATCATGCTTTAGACTCAGTGATGTAATCATGTTCCAAGTCATGCAAATTCAGTATATGATCTTAGTTGCCTTAGTATTCTTATTCTAACCAGTCTCATTCTAGGATGAATATTACAAAGGGAAGATATTGTAATACCTTATAAGATCCTATGCTTGGTTTAGTTGTAGTTTTATGCTTAAGGGTCCAAATCATGAAATTTTCACCAAGTGTTAAGGACATAGTCATTTTAAGGACCCAAAAACTTCATGGATCTTTGTTTTGGTCTTCTTGACCTTTAGACATTGGTTTTTGAGTTGATTCATATTTATGGAGGTTAATAGTATGTCTCGAAAGAGTTTTGATATTTTTGGATAAGGTTTGGGACATGTTTGGATGGCTGAAATAGAGATCCAATGCAATAAAACCATGGCGCATTAGTCTCTTCCATGGTACAAGGTTCTGTGATTCTTTGTTTTCTCCTTCGGAGTAAGAAACACGGTGCATTGCTTTCTTCCCCAAAGAGAGAAACACATCACATTGGTTAGTCTAGCACAACTTTATGATTTAAGAGCCCAAGGGGAATTTGATTTATTTCCCTCAACCCAATTCATCCTTAACTCAATTTGGGACTTCTAAAAGGGAATTATTTATCCCTTTCACTCAAAATTAATCTCAAGAAACCCTCCACCATTCCAAAGAACAAACCCAAGATCTTTCTCAAGAAATTAAGAGTTCAAGATTCCAAGTTCAAGAAGCCCTTAAGAAATATTCAAGAATCTCGCTATTGAGGTATATGGGGTATTCATCAATGGGTCTCTTTCACCCATTAAAAACAAAAATCTTCCTTTTGATTAAAGTATGGATTTTTCTCTTATTATGTAGTTTTATATGTTTAAGAAAGCTTAAATTCATGTCTTTCCTTAGTAATTGAACTCAGTTTCATGTCCACATATTATCCCAAGAAAGGTTAGGTTAATTCATATTTTAAACTACAATTTCCCATGGCATATTCAAGTAAATTTCATGCTTTAATATCAAATTATGAATTTATTCATGTATTCATATTGTTTTCCTTACGTTTAACACATTCCCACATTCAAGTTCATGATTCTCACTTATTTGGTGATTAGCTATGTTTTCGGTCTTTGAACCATAATTCCATACTATAGTTTTAATTTTTGATGTCAGATATTTATGATCAATCAGTGCTGGCGGGTTATGAACACCCTATACTTATGTGTTTTACATTATTTCAGATTTTCAAGTAATAAGTCGGTTAATCAATGAATCTTATCATTATACTCAGACATTTATGATCATGATGAGCACTATCAAAAATAATGTTCAATTGAAGTTAGTTCAGTTCAGTATTAGTGTCTGTTCAGTTGGGAGTAGGATTTAGCACCTTGCGAGCCCAGGGATAGGAGCTCACCTGCCAGTAGAGGTTGTAACCTTTATTATCATTCCCTGAGTTCTATAACTACATAGCTAGCGTAGGTTTGAGATATATTCCTACCAAATAAGGGTTGATATATATTTATAAGAGCACCTTCCAGTAGAGGACGACTCCCTAGTTCTTTGGGACACTAGTTTAGTCGATCCACACAGCCAGTATTAGTACCCACGGTATGATACTAACACCCTTATAATTTGGGTTACTAGTTAGAACCCAATTAGCTCATATTATGGCATGTTAGTTACATGATACCTCTCACAGTCTCAGTCAATATTCAATATATCTCAGCTCAGGTTTGTTTGATCATAGCATATAGATTTTCAGTTATTTAGTTATATAGAATTCAGTCTTACAAATTACAAATTATTTTAGAAACATGTTTATACTTGGTCTTGCATTATCATATATTATATGTTCATGCATTTATGCTCAGTTATCTCATGCATTTTAGTCAGTCCTTATCTCACATACCAATACGTTCAAAGTCCTGATCGCATACTTTTCTTTGTGCTATGTTGTCTTATAACATAGATTTGGACGTTCAGTTTCCCAACCGTTCTTAGATAGCTCAGTATTATCCATCAGCAATAGTGGTGAGTCCTTATCCATCGAGCATATGATATATTTTCTCAGTTATTTTAGTATTTTCTTATGTTCAATCAGTCGGAGTTTGTTAGGGGTTTGTCCCATTGACTCTTTACAACGTTTAGAGGCTTTTGGACAGCTAGTTAGATAGTTAGTCAGTTCTTTCAGTTTTTATATGTCGTTTAAACAGACATTTTAGTTTTTAATTTTTCATTCAGATATTCCAGACTTATCATTACTACTTATTTTAGAATTTAAATTTATAGTATCTTATCAGTTTATCATCAGTCCATGTCATGTAATACTATTTTACTTAGTGCTTAAAGTAGGTACCATTTCATGGGTTAGCTTATGGTCACTTATAACCACAACCACCATTGTCGCGACTAGAGGGTAGCCTCGTGTCATGACAAAACTTGGTAGAAGAGCCTAAGGTTTTAAAGTGTCCTATGGAGTTTGAAAGACGCATTAAGTCGAGTCTTGTGCATTTGTATGAAGCACGCCACACTTCTAGGTAAGACGCTACAAGACATTTTAGGAATGTTTCCCTTCTTACTGTGTTTATGTCATGCAAAAGAGCATGAGCTCTATTTGATCCCTCTTTCTAACTCATCCTTTGTTCCATTTACAGAAAATGCCTCCCAAAAGAAATAATAGAAGATGGAACATGGATCATCCCGTAGTACCACTTGTTCAAGAAGATCCCCTGAATGAGTATGTCTCTCACGCCTAATTCAGGGCCGCTTTCACTATACTAGACCATTCTGTAGATACTCAAAATAACTATCAAGTAGTTTCCTCAGCTAATCTAGTGGAAAATAAAGTTACAGTTAGGATTTGAGATTTCACTTGGATGAATCCCCCTCTATTTTCTAGATCTAAGTCTTAGAAGGATCCATAGAAGTTTTTGGACATAGTACAGAAAGTGATAAATATCATGGGCATCACTTCGAGTGAGAGTGAAGAGTTGGCTGCATATTAGTTGCAGGATGTAGTTCATACTTAGTTTTAGTAGTGGAAGGAGAACCGAGGTATTGATACAAGGCCAGTAGAGTGGAAAGAGTTTTCCATAACTTTCATAGATAGGTTATTTCACGTAGAATTTTGGGAAACTAAGATTTAGGATTTCATTAATTTGAAGTAGGTTAATATAAGGGAGAAGGAGCACTCACTTAAGTTCACTCAGTTGGTGAGGTATGCTCCTACTATGGTGGAGGATAATAGGTCTAGAATGACTAAGTTTGTATCTAGTGTAGCTGATAGTATAGTTACGGAGTGAAGAACTACCATGTTGATTAAGGAGATGGACCTATCTAGACTCATAGTTCATGCTTAGCAGATTAAGGAGAAGAATTGTAAAGAGAAGGAGAGAGAGAATAAGGGGCCAGAAGAAGTAGTTTCAACTTTTTTTAGCTTAGGTCAGAAGGATGTAGTGGTTCTCAATTCCATCGTAAATTTCTAGCCCCAGCTCTATCCTAAGCTAGTGCGCCAGTGCCTAAGTTCAGCAAGACAGTAGGGATAGGGCACCAAGCTTTAAGCCCTAGGGTAGTGTAAATAGTAGTCGTACTAATCCGCTTTGTTAGAAATGTTGTAAGAATCTTCAAGATGAGTGTAAGGCTGGTAGTAATGTGTGTTTTTGAATGGAAAGATAGGTCATAGGGTCAGGAATTTCCCAGGGACTGGTCAGCAGAGTCAGTCCAATCATTCTGTAGCTCTAGTAGGTCTCCCACCTCAGCAGGGTGCCACTTTTAGTGTAACTAGTGGGCAGTCCTAGAATAGGTTATATGCTCTCCAGAATTATCATGATCAGGAATGTTCTCCTAATGTTGTTACGGGTACATTACAGGTCTTTCATCTGCATGTTAATTTTTTATAAGACCCTGGAGCATTACTTTCATTTGTGACTCGTTATATAGATATCAATTTTGGTGTCAGTCCCAAAGCATTAGCAGAGCCTTTCTCTGTGTCTACCCTAGTGGGTGAATCTATTCTAGCCAGACGAGTTTACAAAAATCATTCGATCACAGTTTCTTAGAAAGTCACCTCAGTTGATCAGGTGGAGTTAGAGATAACTAATTTTAATATCATTCACAGCATGGATTAGCTTCGCTCATGCTATTCCTTATTGTATAAATAGAATTCTTTATTTTTCACTTTTCCGATAAACCAGTCATTTAATGAAGGGGTAGTACTTCAATACTTAGGGGTCAGATTGTTTCATATCTTAAAGTAAGAAAGAAGATATCTAATGGGTGTGTTTACCATTTTGTTTGAGTTAAAGACTCAAATTCATAGACTTCGATTCTTGAGTCAACTTCATTAGTAAGGGAATTTCTAGATGCATTCCCTGAAGATTTTCTAGGAATTCCTCCCAAAAGAAAAATTAACTTTGGAATAGATATCCTTCCAGATACTAGCATATCATTATTCCACCTTATAGAATGGATCTAGCTGAGCTTAGGGAATTGAAGGAACAGTTAAAAGATCTCTTAGATAAGGGTTTCATCAGGCTTAGTGTTTCTCCCTAGGACACTCTAGTTCTATTCATGCGTAACAAAGATGGTTCTCTTAGAATGTGCATCGACTATTGTCAGTTGACTAAATTCAAAATCAATAATAAGTATCCACTCCCTAAAATTGATGACTTGTCCAACCAATATTAGGGTGATAGTTATTTCTCTAAGATAGACCTCAGGTCCGGCTATCATCATCTTACAGTCAGAGAATATTACATTTCAAAGATAACTTTCAGAACTAGATATGGTCACTTTGAATTCTGGTTATGTCCTTTGGACTGACAAATGTCCCTGAAGATTTCATGGACTTGATGAACAGGGTGTTCAAGCAGTACTTAGAAATGTTTTTCATTGTCTTCAGAGATGATATCCTTGTCTATTCTAGTATCGAGAATGATAAAGCAAACCATCTGAGAATTATATTGCAGACGCTTAGAGCTTATCAGTTTTTTGGAAAATTCATGAAGTGCAAATTTTGGCTAAGACCAGTAGCTTTCATTGTCCATATAGTTTTTCGTGATGGCATCCAAGTTGACCCCCAAAAACTGAAGTAGGGAAAAAACTAGCCTAAACCCATCTCTCTATCAAATATCAAGAGTTTCTTGGTTTGGGATGGCTATTACAGATGGTTTTTTGAAGGATTTTCCTCTACTGCTTCCCCATTTCTCAATTGACTCATAAGAAAGCCAAATTTCAGTGGTCAAATTCATGTGAGAAGAGTTTTCATGAGTTAAAGACTCAACTCATTTTCACACCAGTCTTGACTTTGCCAGATGGTTAGATGGGTTTGTTGTTTACTATGATGCTTCCAGAGTTGGTCTTAATTGTGTTTTGATGCAGAGAGACAAGGACATAGCCTACACCTCTAGACAAATTAAGCACCATGAAAAGAACTATCCTGCCGATAATCTTGAGTTGATGGTTGTTGTATTTGCCTTGATAATTTGGAGTTACTATTTTTATGGGGTTCATATTGATATGTTCACGGATCATAAGAGCTTACAGTATGTGTTCACGCAGAAAGATCTGAATCTTGATTAGAAGAGATGGCTAGAGTTGTTACAAGATTATGATCTGAGTGCGTTGTATTATCGGGG
This sequence comes from Capsicum annuum, assembly GCF_002878395.1. Classification (NCBI taxonomy): domain Eukaryota; kingdom Viridiplantae; phylum Streptophyta; class Magnoliopsida; order Solanales; family Solanaceae; genus Capsicum; species Capsicum annuum. The sequence continues at coordinate 30,593,977 of NC_061116.1, forward strand.
CAAGGCCAATGTAGTGGCAGATGCCCTTAGTAGGATGTCCACGGGTAGTGTTGCCCATGTTAAGGATGATAAGAAGGATTTAGTTCGTAAGGTTCATAAGCTTGCTAAATTAGGTGTTCGATTGGTTGATTCACCTGAAGGTAGTATATAGGTTCAGAATAGTTAAGAATCTTCATTGGGTACGGAAGTGAATGAAAACCAAGATAGGGATCCCAATTTGATTAAGTTGAAGGAGGTAGTTAGAGGTCAGAAAGTGGAGGTTTTGTCCCAAGGGGGAGATGGTGTGCTTCATTGTTAAGATAGGTTGTGTGTTTCGTACATTGATGGTTTGAGATAGTAAATTTTAGTAGAAGTGCATGGTGCTCGATACTCTATTCATCTAGGGACCAATAAGATGTATCATGATTTATGGGAAATCTATTAGTAGAGTAGTGTGAAGAAGGATATTGCAAAGATTGTGGCTAAGTGTTTGAATTGTCAGTAGGTTAAAGTTGAGAACCAAAGGCCTAGTGGTACATTATAGGAGTTCATCATCCCTACTTAGAAGTGAGAGGTGGTGAACATGTATTTTGTGATAGGGTTGTCTCATACGCATTGTTAGCATAATTCGATCTGGGTCATTGTAGATAGAATGAACAAATCAATGCACTTCTTTCCAGTTCATACATTATCTTTAGCTGAGTATTACGCTAGACTCTAACTTAGAAAGTTTGTTAAATTGCATGGGGTTTTACTGTCCATCATTTCAGATAGAGGTACTCAACTTACCTCTCACTTTTGTAAGGTTTTTTAGAAGGGTCTTGGTCCCCAAGTTCATCATGATATAGATTTTAATCCTCAGAAAGATGGTCAGACAGAGCGTACCATTAAGATCTTAAATTATATATTGAGGGCTTGTGTTATTGACTTTAAAGGTAGTTGGGATGACCACTTACCTTTGATTGAGTTTGCCTACAATAATAGTTATCACTCCAGTATTAAGATGCCTCCGTTTGAAGCTCTCCATGGAAGGAGCTATAGATATCCTATTAGTTGGTTTGAGGTAGGTGAGATTGCTTTGATAGGGATAAATTCAGGGTTTAAGGCAATGGAGAAAGATCAGCTGATTCGAGAGAGGCTGAAGATAGCCCAAAGTCATCAGAAATCTTATGCAGACATGAGGAGAAGGAATCTTCAGTTTGAGGTTGGTGATTTGGTCTATTTGAAGATTTTGCCTATGAAGGGAGTGAAGGGTTTGTCAAGAAGGGAAAGATCATTCCACACTATGATAGCCCATATAGAATCTTGGACTATTTTGGGAAAGTAGCGTATGAGCTTCAGTTTTCTATAGATTTGACATCAGTACATCCAGTGTTCCATGTTTCTGTTATTCCTTTGGAAAGTATGGGTGTTAAGGATAGCCTTTCCTACAAATAAGTTCCAATTGAGATACTTAATCATCAGATTCATAGGCTAAGGAATAAGGAAGTTCCCTTGGTTAAAGTTCTATGAAGCAATCAATCTGTTGAGGTAGCTACTTGGGAAACAGGAGAAGATATACGAACCAAGTACCCTCATCTTTTCTCCATAAACTCAGATTCAGTTTAAGATAATGATTTTTCTTAGATTGACTCATTTTTGTTCTCAGTTTCATCTAGAAACCATTCTCATGACATTGAACGCATTCACAAAATTAGTTCAATTCATAAGTTGTGCTTCAGACTCAGTTAAGTAATCATGTTCCAAGTCATGAATGTTAAGTATATAATCTCAATTGTCGTAGTGTTCTCAGTATAAAGAGACTTATTCGAGGATAAATATTACAAAGGGGGAGATATTGCAATACCCTATAAGATCCTAAGCCCGATTCAATTGTAGTTGCATGCTTAAGGGGTCCAAGGCTTTAAATTTTCACTAAGTTTTAAGGACTTGTCATTTTCAAGACCCCTAAACTTTATGGATCTTTATTTTGGTCTTCCCGACTCCGAAATATTGGTTTTTGAGTTGATTTATATTTAGTAAGGTTAATAGTATGTCTCAAGAGAGTTTTTGGATTTTAGAACAAGGTTCGGGGAGTCTTTGGATGGCTAAAATAGAAAGCCAATGTGATAAGCCCGTGATGCATTGGTCTCTCCCATGGTACAAGGGTCCATGATGCGTTGCTGTCTCCCCCGGAGTAAGTGATGTGGTCCATTGCTATATCTCCCATAAAAAGTGATACGGCACCTTGTTTAGTTCCACACAACTTCCTGATTTAAGAGTCCAAGGGGTATTTGAGTCATTTCCCTCAACGTAATTTGTCCTTAACACGATTTCGGACTTCCAAAAGGGGCCCTTTTCACTCAAAATTACTCTCAAGAAACCCTCCCCCTTTCCCAAGAACAAATATTAGCTTTTTCTCAAGAAATCAAGAGTTCAAGCTTCCAAGTTCAAGAAACCCTCAAGAAATATTCTAGAATCTCACGATTGTGGTATGTGGGATATTCATCAATGGGTCACTTTCACCCATTAAGCCCAAAAACCTTTCTTTCTATTAAAGTATGGATTTTTCTCTTATTATGGAGTTTTATTTGATCAAGATGGGTTAAATTCATGTCTTTCCTTAGTAATTAAACTCTGTTTCATGTCCATGTATGATCCCATGAAAGGTTAGGTTAATTCATGTTTTAAACTACACTTTCCCATGGCATGTTAAAGTGAATTTCATGTTTCAATATCAAATTATGAATTTACTCATGTAGTCATGTTGCTTTCCTCATGTTTAACACATACCCACATTCAAATTCATGATTCCCGCTTGTTTGGTTATGTTTTAGGTCTTTGAACCATGATTCCATACTATAGTTTTAAGTTTTGATGTCAAATATTTATGATCAATCAGTGTTGGCTGGTTATGAACACCAGATACCTATGTTCTTTACATAATTTCAAATTTTCTAGTAAAAAGTTAGTTAAGCCATGAATCTTATCATTATACTCAGACATTTATAATCAAGATGAGCACTATCAAAAATAATATTCAGTTGAAGTTAGTTCAGTTTAATACAAGTGTCTGTTCAGTTGGGAGTAGAATTTAGCACCGAGCAAACTCAGGGATGAGGGCTCACCTGCCAGTAGAGAGCGTAACCTTTAGTAGCAGTCCCTGAGTTCCAGAACTATGTTGCTTGCATAGTTTTGAGATGTCTTCCTGCTAGTTGAGAGTTGGAACATATCTTATGAGAGCACCTTCTAGTATAGGGTTACTCCCTAGTCCTTTAGGACACCACTCTAGTGGATCCTCACAGACAGTGTTAGCACCCATGGCACGGTACTAACACCCTTCTAATTTTGGTAATAGGTTGGACCCCAATTAGCTCAGATTGGGGCATATCGGTTATATGATACTTCCCATAGTCTCAGTCAGTATTCAGTATGTCTCAGCTCAGATTTGTTTGCCCACAACATATGGATTTTCAATTATTCAATTATACAGCAGTTGTATAGGTTACAAATTATTTCAGAAACATGTTTATGCTTGGTCTTGCATCCTCAAATACTGCATGTTTATGAATTCATGCTCAGTTATCTCGTGCATTTCAGTCATTCCTTGTCTCACATACAAATATATTCAAAGTACTGATTGCATGTTTTTCTTTGTGTTATGTTGTCTTATAGCATAGGTTTGGACGTTCAGTTTCCTGACCGTTCTTAGACAGCTTAGTGTAACCTAGCAGCAGTAGTGGTGAGTCCTCATCCATCGAGCACATGATATGTTTTCTCAGTTATTTCAGTATTTCCTTATGTTTATTCAGTCGGAGTTAGTTGGGGGTTTGTCCCATCAACTCCTCATGATTTTTAGAGGCTTTTAGACAATCAGTTAGAAAGTTAGTCAGTTCTTTCAGTTTTTATCAGTCGTTCAGACAAACAGTTTAATTTATAGTATTTTATTCAGATATTTCATACTTGTATTTACTAAGTATTTTAGTATTTGGATTTATAGTATCTTATCAGTTTATCTTTTGTACATTTGATGTATTACTATTTTACTCAATGCTCACAGCAGGTACCAGCTCATGGGTTAGCTTGTGGTCACTTATGTTTATAAACACCATTGTCACGACTAGGGGTAGCCTCGGGTAGTAAAAAGTAAAGTATTGAAAGTTTTTTAGTGGAATGGATGCTAACATACCAAGCTTTCTTGTAACACCCCATAGTATTTCTCGACTTGATACCACACTTAGTAGCATGCTTAAAGAGCTCAAAACTTGAAGTTTTTCTAAGTGTTAAAAAGGACTTAGTCATATTTTAAGATCCTAAACTTCAATGATTTTATTTTCAACCTTCCTGGTCTTAGAATATCGATTTTAAAGTTGATTCATGATGGTGGGTGTTAAAGGTACATCTTAGGTAAGTTTTGGAAATTTTGGACAAGCGTAAGGGCATGTTTGGAAGTCCTAAATAGCAGCTGTCTGCGATTAGCATAGGGTGCACACTCCAGTCCACCCCTGAGGGAGCCCGTCATAGAGAAAGCAATGCATGCTCCATTTTGGTGCTCCAGAGCATGCGACAAATGCTCCATAGCACGCTTACTTATTTTCCAGTTCTATTTTCGTGTATTTGAGGGAAATAAGGTCATTTACCTCACTTAAAACCTTCCAAAACACAAGATTTTAGCCCCCAAAGAGCATTGTTACATCATTATTCTCTTTCCCCCATCAAGAAAACCTAGAGCCCAAAATATCAAGAATCAAGCTCTTAGGTCAAGGTTTCCAAGATACAAATCAAGATTCCAATTTTATTCTTCAAACAAAGTAATCTAAGGTACGTGGGGTTTTCCTAAACTACATGGGCATGGTAAAAAAATTTTAATAATGTTTTGAATATTGATAATTCATATATTTATGAAGGGTTTGAATTTACAATAACACATGCATAGTGAACCCTTTTGATAAAAAATGCTTTGGTCTTGAGGCCTCCACCTTAAATTTGATTTTTGTTTTATGTATATATATATATATGTATGCATTCGATGTTTTGAAAATTATAAATTGAGAGCATGAGTAATGAATTTCTCTCTGATGGTGTTATTTCTTTATTGACAAGCCATGGATTACTCAATTGTATATCTTAAAACATGAACCAAGGGTTTTACTATAAATTTTGAATTTTATGTCGATTGTGAATTGAAGAGAGATATTTCTTATTTATAAAGGCTGAATGTGATCATCGATAGAATTGAAAAATTATTTTGAGAAATTGACAACCATTTGTTGAAATGTTTAAAGGAGAGGATATTTGCATAGTTTGACTTATATTTTGGAAATATGAGTTCTCTTGTACTGTTTGAATGTTTTGATGGTCTAATTATTGTTTTGAATGAAAGAACTATAAAATGATATCTTATGGCTTAGACATACGACTTGCAAGTCCTGGTATGATAATACCAAATAGATGAATGCCATAACAGAGTAATATTTTTAGATTTTGATTTCATAGAATACATGTCTTAAAGAGTTAAAAATGGGCTTAAAGAGAGTTAGGTGGTTACCCGAAGAAGGTATTTGAGTGTAAGGGCTCACTGCTGGAAATCATGTTTTGCCGATACAGGTTTATTAAGTCCCCAAGAGGGACCATACGGTGGCCTAGTGCCCTTTTGAGTATTAGAGATAGAGAATTAACCCTTGCGATAAATTTGGATTAGGGGCTTGGCCGTCTAGACAACGGAAAATTCCATATAGCCCGTGGGATTATAGAGCTATAGGGTGTATCACCTAGCTTAGAAGTAAGATAAAGAGTTAGTCACGGATTTCAAGTAAATGTTCTAAGTCTTGAATATATGCCCATGTGTTTGTAAAATGTTTTTAAATTATTCTCATTTATGTTGTATAAAATTATCTTATTTTGTATTGCTCTACGTAACAATACATCTGTATTGACCCTCTATATTTTAAGATCTGAGGTACAGACTTGGGATCCCGCTAAGAAGTAGATTGGTGTATCTGAGATTTACAGTTGGTAAGCCTCCCCTATTTCGGGAGGATCGGTTATCAGAATTGACATTCTATTTTTGATTCATGGTCCGACTAGGGCCTTGTCCCAATTTTGGATATATGTTGATACTTGTATGGTTAGAGGTTTCGCAGACAGGTGTCATATGTTTTGAATGTTAAGAATTTCCTTTCAAATTATTCAAGTGATTTATGAGTTTAACCATGGTTTTGTTATGTTATGTTTTCCGTAATTCTTGATATTATATGAATATTGTGTATGATTGCTAGATTGAAATGGGAACACAGTCCTTCATGGTTTGAGATACTCATTATGGCTAGGGCCTCAGCTTGGGTTATGACAAATTTGGTATCAGAGCATGGTTTATGGTCCTAGGGTGTCTGCGAAATCGCATCGGGTAGAGTCTTGTTTATGGGTGTGTAGTGTGCCACACTTATAAGTAGGAGGCTACAAGGAATTTAGGAATGACTCTCTTCTTTTCAATATTTAGTTTGAGCTATAGAGTTTGAATGTCCTCTAATCAAAGATTTCCTCTATTTTAGAAAGTTACCATGCCTCCCCGTAGTTCCAACGAACAAAATGCTCAAGCGAGTATGTCATCCGTACCCATGGGATGTGGACTCATAATACAGATCGTACTCTAGAGTTTGTTGCTACTCTAGGAGTCCCTCCTATTCAGAATAGTCCACCTCGGGCTCCTCGATCTAGGGCCAACTATACTCAGAACACCTAAAGAGAGGTACCAATGTTGTGTTCTGATAGTCTATACATAAGATAGCTCAGTTAGTAGCTTCTCAAGCCCGTCAATCTGAAGATGGGTTCGGTGTCTGGTTCATCTGAGATTACATGGGTTGGTTAATTTATGAGACTTAAACCACCTATGTTTACTGGTCTGAAGGTTGGAGAGGACCCCCAAGGGTTCATTGATGAACTAGAGAAGATTTTTAGGGTTATGTATGCGAATGAGGTTGAAGGGGTTAAATTGCCATCCTATCAGTTGAAAGATGTAGCCAATCATTGGTATAACGAATGGGAGGATTCAAAGGACAGTAATGCTGAGCCTTCTATGTAGGGTGAGTTTGTGGAAGCTTATTTGGATCATTTCTTTCCTCGGGAATTGAGGGAATCAAGGGCTGAAGAATTTATGAACTTGAAACAAGGGAAATTAAGTACCAAGGAGTACATACTAAAGTTCAACTAGTTATCCTGTTACGCTCAATAATTGGCAGTTAACATGAGAGCTCACATGAGGAAGTTTGCATCCAGTCTTTCAGATAGTCTGGTGTTGGAATATAAAGGAGCTATGCTGAATAGAGACATAGATTTCTCCAGGTTGTCCGTTTATATGCAACAGGCTGAAGAGCAGAAGAAAAGGTAGGCAGAGGAAAGAGAGAAAGATAGGCAGGCCAAGAGGGTCAAATCTACAGACTAAAATAATAGTCAATACCAAGGTGGTAAAAACTGGGGTAATAAGTGGTCAAAGAAAAAGTTTTGGAGTAATGCTTAGTCTTCGGCTAGCTCCCCACCTCCCAGACCTCCAGTTTATTGACGGTTTCAAACTTTTTAGCCTAATAATGGGTCGGAAGTACAGGGCACTCAGTCCCAAGAAAGTGTGGCCCAGTCATTCAGGAAATACCCTTCGTGTAATTCATGTTGGACGAACTACCCAGGAAGATGCCAGTTTGGCATAATGGTGTGCTATCCTTTTGGCCAGCCACATCATATCCAGAGAGATTGTTCGATAGTTAGAGTTAATGCTAGGGGTTCTAAGTCTCAAGCTAATTCTACAGCCTCACCACCACCAAAGGGTACTACTTTAGCTACCGGTGGTGGTCACAACTGGTTGTATGCTTTGTCCAACCGCCAGGATACAGAGTCTTCGCCAATAATGGTGATAGGTATGTTACAAATTTTCTCCTGTAATGTGTATGTGTTACTTGACACAGGCTCTACTTTGTCTTATGTGACCCCATATGTGGAAACCAGTTTTGGGTTTGAGCCTGGAATCATACCAAAACCTTTCTCTATTTCCACCCCTGTTGGTGACTCTATTATGTCTAGAATGGTGTATATTAATTATTTTGTGTCCATTTGTAATCGTGATACTGTGGCAGATCTTATAGAGCTTGATATGATTAACTTTGATGCCATTTTAGAATTGGATTGGCTCTATTCGTGTTATGCCAGATTAGATTATAGAACCCAAAAGGTTACTTTTTCCTTTCCAAATGAGCCAGTGCTAGAATGGGAGGGGCATTTCTTAGCACCTAGGGGGAAGTTTATATCTTATATTAGAGCCCATAAACTTATATCCAAAGTTTATTTGTATCATCTGATTTGGGTCAAATATTCGAATACTGAAAGTCCTTCCCTCCAGTCCGTCCTTGTAGTTAATGAATTTTTAGAAGTTTTTCTTGATTATCTCCTGGGGATACCACCTGATAGGGAGATAGATTTTCACATTGAATTGTTGCTGGACACTCGTCTTATCTTTATTTCACCATATAGAATGGCTCCTACAGAGTTGAAAGAATTGAAAGAACCGTTGAAAGATCTTCTCGACAAGGGCTTTACCCATCCTAGTATTTCTCCCTGGGGTGCACTTATACTTTTTATGCATAAGAAATGGCTCCTACAGAGTTGAAAGAATTGAAAGAACCGTTGAAAGATCTTCTCGACAAGGGCTTTACCCATCCTAGTATTTCTCCCTGGGGTGCACTTATACTTTTTATGCATAAGAAAGATGGATCCCTCTATATGTGTATAGACTACCATTAGCTAAATAACGTCACTATTAAAAATAAATATCCTCTTCCTAGAATAGATGATTTATTTGATCAACTCCAAGGTACTAAATGTATCTTAAAGATAGACCTTCGTTCGGGGTATGATCAGTTGAAGGTTATGGAGGCTGATATACCTAAAATAGCTTTCTGAACCTGATATGTCCATTATTAATTCCTATTCATGTCCTTCATATTGACTAATGTCGCATTACATTTAATGGACCTAATGAATAGAGTATTTTATCTTTTTTTTTTATTTGTTCATCATAGTCTTTATTGACGATATTTTGGTTTACTCTAAGATTGAGGAGGACCATTCCAACCACCTCTAAATTATCCTTCAGACCCTCAAAGATCATGAACTATATGCCAAGTTTTCTAAGTGTGAATTCTAGCTTAGTGCGATTGATTTTTTGGGACATATTGTTTCTAGTGAGGGAATCAAGGTTGATCCCCAAAAGATAGAGGTAGTGAGAAAAGGGCCCAGACCCATGAATAGAACCTATATCCATAGCTTCTTGGGTTTTGCAGGGTATTAAAGAAGGTTTGAAGAGAGTTTTTCCTCCATAGCTTCTCCATTTACCAAATTGATGTAGAAAAAAGTGAAATTCTTATGGTCTAACTCTTGTGAAATTCTTGTAGTTCGACCCGTGGTGTACTGTGATGCATCCCGGGTGGGACTTAGTGTGTTCTTATGCAATATGGTAAGGTGGTGGATTATGTTTCTAGGCAGTTGAAGGTGCATGGAAAGAATTATCCCACCCATGACTTGGAGTTAGCGGTGTGGTGTTTGCACTTAAGATCTGGCGGCATTATCTGTATGGGGTATATGTTGATATATTCACTAATCAAAAAAGTTTATAGTATGTTTTCACATAGAAAGAACTGAATCTCAGGCAGAGGCGGTGGTTAGAAATGTTGAAGAATTATGACATGAGCCTGCACTATCATCCGGGCAAGGACAATGTGGTGGCTGAAGCCCTTATTAGGTTGTCAATAGGCAGTCTTGCTCATGTTAAAAAGGGGTAAAGGTAGATGGTGAAATATATTCATCGGCTTGCAAATTTAGGAGTTTGACTTCTAGATTCTAAAGATGGAGGAGTATTTGTTCATGAGATAGCTAAATACTCCTTGTGTGTTGAAGGATAAGAACGATGAAGATCTTATGTTGATGTAGATTGAAAAGGATGTTGGTCAACAAAAGTTTATGGCATTTGAAATTGGAGGTAATGGGATTTTGAGGTACAAACATAGGCTATACGTGCTGAATGTAGATGGGTTGCGGGAAAGAATTCTTGACGAAGCTCACACGTTGAGGTATGTTGTTTACCCAGGCTCTACAAAAATGTATCATGACCTTAACACTATTTATGGTGGAATAATATGAAAATAGATATTGCTAACTTTGTTTCAAAGTGTTTGAATTGTCAATAAATCATGGTAGAGCATTTGAGGCTAAGTTGTACTTCCCAAAAGATAGAATTGCCTGTGCTGAAATGGGAAATGATCAATTTGGACTTCATTACATGACTTTTGAGGTCCCAAAATCAATATGACTCCATTTGGGTGATTGTGGGCAGGATGACCAAGTCTGCCCATTTTCTTCTGGTGCGAATAAATTATTCAGGGGATGACTATGCTAAGTTGTACATTCATGAGATAGTTTGATTGCATGGTGCTCCTGTGTCTATTATATCTGATTGAGGTACGCAATTCTCTTCACAGTTTTGGTGATCTTTTCAGACGATTTTAGGCACCCAAGTGAACCTAAGTACTGCCTTCCACCCTCAGACTGATGGACAAGCAAAACGCACCATTCAGACCTTAGAAGATATGTTGAGAGCTTGCGTTATTGATTTCAAAGGTAGTTGGGTAGATCATTTGTCTTTGATATAATTCACCTACAACAATAGCTACCATTCCAGTATTCAGATGGCTCATTTTGAGGCACTTTATAGGAGTAGGTGTATGTCACCAATTGGATGGTATGAAGTGGGTAAAACCCAGTTGTTTGGGCCCAACGTTGTTCATCAAGCAATGGAGAAGGTGAAGACCATTAGGGAGCGGCTTAAGACTGCTCAGAGTCGCCAAAAATATTATGTTGATGTTAGAAGGAGAGATTTAAAATTCGAAGTTGATGATTGGGTATTCCTGAAGGTCTCCCCTACGAAGGGAGTCATGCAATTTGGAAAGAAAAGGAAGCTTAGTCCTCATTATATAGGACCGTATCAGATTGTGAGAAGGATAGGTAAGGTTGCTTATTAATTAGATTTGCCCGCAATTCTGACTTCCGTACACCTAGTATTTCATGTATCCATATTGAATAAGAATATTGGATATCATTCCCTAGTGTTGCCTGTAGAGGAGATCAATGTGCAAGACTCCCTGTCATATAAGGAAGAACCCATTGCTATTTTGGATCACCAAGTTCAAAAGCTGAGAAGTAAGGAGATAGTTTTGATTAAAGTGTGGTGGAAGAATCAAAAAGAGGAGAAACCTACTTGGGAGTCAGACAGTGACATGCGAACTACATACCCAAACCTCTTTGAGACAGTGGACGACGACATAGAAGGTACAACATTTACTCTTTCAATGTTTTCCTTAGCGTACTTGAAATCGTGCTTATTTGTGTTCTGAGTCATCATTCAGGGATGAATGATCCCAAGGGAGGGGATAATGTAACACCCCGTAGTATTTCTCGACTTGATACCACACTTAGTAGCATGGTTGAAGCGCTCACAACTTGAAGTTTTTCTAAGTGTTAAAAAGGACTTAGTCATATTTTAAGCTCCTAAACATCGATGATTTTATTTTTGACCTTCCCGGACTTAGAATGCCAATTTTAAAGTTGATTCATGATTGGGGGTGTTAAAGTTACATCTCGGGTAAGTTTCAGAATTTTGGGACAAGCATAAGGGCATGTTTGGAAGTTTAAAATAGTAACTGCCTGTGATTAGCATGTGGCACACACTCCATTCCACCCCTAAGGGAGCCCGCGATAGAGCATGCGAGGCACGCTCTATTTCGGCACTCCAGAGTATGCAACAAATGCTCCATACCACACTCCCTTATTTTCCAGTTCTGTTTCCACGTATTTGAGGACAATAGGGTCATTTGCCTCACCCAAAATTGTCCAAAACATGAGATTTGAGCCCCCAAAGAGCATTGCTACATCATTATTTTCTTTTTCCCTTCAAGAAAACCCTAGAGCCCCAAAGATCATGAATCAATCCCTTAGGTCAAGGATTCCAAGAAACAAATCAAGATTTGGGTTTTATTCTTCGAACTAAGTAATCTAAGGTACGTGAGCTTTTCCTAAACTACATGGGCATGGTGAAATCTTTTAAATAATGTTTTGAATGTTGATAAATAATATATTTACGAAGGGTTTGAATTTACAATAACATATGCATGGGAACCCTTTTGATGAAAATGATTTAGTTTTGAGGCCTCCCCCTTAAATTTGATTTTTGTTTATGTATGTATATGTAATGCCCTGAGAGTACATCCTAGATGCAACACGGTGCTAGGAACCACAAGTGATCCCAAGCTAACCTATGAACTCACATACTATTATGCAACAGAATTATAGTAAAATAAATAACAAGTTCTGCTGTACAAAAACATAATAATGTCATAATCTGAATAAGTACAATACCGATAAAGTTTACAATCTATCAAACTTGAAGGAAGAAACTAAAATTTACATGAATGACTCTGACTGACATCTATGAAGCCTCTACTATACTGACTATAGATAGGTGGGACATGCCTCCAACTACCACTAATCAATACATATGAAAATAAATCAACTGTACATGAACTAAAACTGTCTGGAGATCCCAAAGTAGTAGAACTCATCACCTACTGGTTAAATCTGCAATTGTCTGATCCTGATGTGTGAGCTACAAACGGTACCTACATTATGAAACAATGTAGCCACAAAGACATATATATGGATCAGTACTTCTAGAATGTACTGAGTATGCAGAGGTGAATGCAATAAGTAAAACTAATTTCATACGTAATCTTAAAACATACATGCTAAGTGTAAGTAAACTCACCAATAGGCTGGAACAAACTCAAAACTGAAATATCTTAAAGCATGACTAAAAAACATACTCTGAAAAGATAGTGAATCTCTACCCTTAGATTCTGTAAAACTTTTCTTTAATGATATAAGTAGAACTGAAGTTGGGATATAGTGGAACATGGATACTGTATGAAAACTGAATCTTTAACTACGTGATGAAGACTGACATAACTCGAGGATTTGAATATACAATTATACTCAGAACGAATACCTAAGCATATAAAACCAAACATAACGTATACTAGGCTTATCTAAATAACTAAATGACTGATAGATGAATACTGGTCATGTAAGACTAGACTGTACTTAGTCTGAATAACTGGACTGAAACTGTGAAGTACTATGCATATAAGACAAGGAATAACTGAACAACATCAGATGATCGAACATAAATACATATAAACTATATTATCTGAGAATGTAAGACCAAACGTATAATATGTTTCTGAAACAATTTGTAAACTAAAGTACTAAAATACTGATAACTGAATAACTGATAACTATATGCTATGGTAAAGCAAACCTGAAACTGAACTCTGAATTGAATACTAAACTAAGACTATAACTAAGACTGTGGGAGGTATCATCTAACCGACATCCCCTAATTTGAGCTAATTGGGGTCCAACCAGTAATTCTAGTTAGAAGGGTATAAGTACCATGCCGCGGGTACTAACGCTGGCTGTGTGGATCCACTAAACTGGTGTCCCAAAGGACTAATAAGTAACCCTATACTGGTAGGAAACGCATGAGATATGTTTCAACCCTAACCTGGCTGGAAGACATTTCAAACCAACGCTGGCTACGTAGGTCTGTAACTTAGGGATTGCTACTAAGGGTCAAACTCTAAATTAGTAGGAATGCCCCCATCCTTGGGTTCGCTCGTTGCTAAATCCTACTCTCAACTAAATGACACTGGAATACTAACTGGTGCATGCAGTATTAACTAATAAGTTATAAGCTCAGGTTATGGTATTTTGGAAATAACAGTGCATATGGATTTTGAGCTTATTAACATATAAAATAACACTAGGATTGAAACTAGACTGACCTAACTTAATCAGACTCACGACTGACCATATTACTGACTGACTGAATGATATTTTCTATGGTATAACTGAAATCATTCTATAGATTCTGGAAAATAAGACAAAATTAAATTTTGGGTATTCATAACCCCAGGACTCGATAGCAATACAACAAGACCATACTAAATCTTTGAGGACATGATAAATAGTCATTACTAAAAGAAACTCATCGCTTGGTCATTTCATCAAATACTTGCAATTCATGGTTTAAGCTAAGCATGGGGATAGTTTTAAACATGCAGCCATAACATGAATTCAATATTAAAAATTGCCAATTAAGGCTTTAAAAAGGGACAATTCATCAAACACATGGGGACCATAAACATGTGCATGAAAATGAGCAAGCATGCAAAAATATCATGGTTACACGAATCAATTCACAACTTCGGGATTTGATATAAGGATCATAACATTCAAAATATTTATTGGCTCATTCCACTTGAAAACACATATAATCTTAATTTGAGATCAAACACATGGGGATAATAAGTTAAAAATGGGAGTAGTTAAACCATGAAAATCACATAACTTTCAATATTAGAAACATGGGTTAAGGATTTAGCATGTGAAAATCATCATTCGAATATATCAAGGCAATTTCAACGTAAACCATTTATAAACATGATACATAATCGAATTTCAAGAAATTTCATGGAAATAATTCATATTAACATGTAAAAATCATAACTTTGAACTTGAAAACGAGCTTTTGGGCTCCATGGGTGAAAGAAAACCCATGTATGAACTCCCACCTACCTTAATTAGATGGATTCTTGAATAAATCATGAATTTGATGTAGAAAGCTTGACTTTGAAATTGAAAGCTTGACTTGAAAGCCTTGGGAATGTTATTGAAAGCTTTTTCTTGAACTTCTTGGAATAGGAACCTTAATTTCTTGATTGTATTGGAGAAACTTTGATGAAGTTCTTGGTGTTCTTGAGGGGCTAGAGTTTTCTTGGAGAGAAAAGGATGAAATATCATGCAAACAATGCTTTTGGGGGCTGAAATACCTTGTTTAGGATGGTTTTGGGTGAGGGGAAAAGACTAAAATACCCCTGGAAAAATGTGATTAAAAACTAGAAACCTCAGGGGTGAAATGGAGAATTCATCGCATGCTCTAGAGCCCCAAAATAGAGCATACGTCGCATGCTAATCGCGCGCTGCTACTGCCTCTCTCACGAAAATGGCTATAGCTTTTTACTTAGGTATCGAATCAAGGCGAAATTGGTATCGTTGGAAACCTAATTCAACTATATACAATTTGGTGGGTCTTGATCTACAAAATTCTACATCTATAAAAAGTTATATATGTTTAAAGTTGACTCTTGTAGAATCAAATACCAAACTTTTGACAAATCAAAGGATCTTAGCTCAACTTGGCTCTAAATGATTTCTATGAATATTTTAACCTCATGCATTTCACACACTAGTATAATATCATGAAACTTATATTCACATAAGAATCACTTGGATTATAACTTATACACGTAGGAACAATGGTTCATAGACTAGCCCAAATATATGGGGTGTTACAATATATATGTATGCATTCGATGTTTTGAAAAGTACAAATTGAGAGCATGAATAAAGAATTTACCTCTCATGGTGTTATTTCTTGATTGACAAGCTATGGATTACTCAATTGCATATCTTAAAGCATGAACCAAGGGTTTTACTATTAATTATGAATTTTATGTCGATTGTAAGTTGAAGAGAGGGATATTTTTTATTTGTCAAGGTTGAATGTGATCATCAAAAGAATTGAATAATTATTTTGAGAAGTTGACCACCATTTGTTAAAATATTGAAAGGAGAAGATTTTTGCATAGTTTGACATATATTTTAGAAATATGAATTCTCTTGTACTATTTGAATGTTTTGGCGGTCTAAACATTGTTTTGAATAAAAAAGCTATAACATGATATTTTATGGCTTAGAGATACGACTTGCAAGTCTTGGTATAATGATACCAAATAGATAAATGCCATAACAGAGTAAGAATTTTAGATTTTTATTTCAAAGAATGCATGTCTTAAAGAGTTAAAAATGGGCTTAAAGAGAGTTAGGTGGTTACCTAAAGAAGGAATTTGAGTGTAAGGGATCATTGCTGAAAATTGTGTTTTGCTGATACGATTTTATTATGTCCCCAAGAGGCCAGGGATTATACGCTGGCCTAGTGCCACTTGAAGGCTTGACCGCCGACTCAAGGGCGGTTCCATATAGCCCATGGGATTGTATAGTTGTAGGGTATACTGCCTAGATAAGAAGTAAGATAAAGTGTGAGTCGTGGATTTCAAGTAAATGTTTTAAGTCTTGTAAATATGCCCATGTTTTTTTCATATATCTTATGTAAAGTTTTTATAAATTTCTCTCACTTATGTTGTATAAAAGTATATTATTTTTGATTGCTCTACGTACTAGTACATCTGTATTGACACCCTATATTTCAAGATCTGAGGCACAGTCCTAGGGTCCCGCTAAGTAGTAGATAGGTGTGTCTGAGATTTGCAGTTGGTGAGCTTCCCCTATTCTGGAAGGGTCGATTATCAGACATTTTCATTTTATTTTTGATTCATGATCCGACTGGGGGCCTCGTCCCAGTTTTAGATGTATGTTGATACTTGTATGCTTAGAGGTTTTGCAGATAGGTGTCATATCCGACTGGGGGCCTCATCCCAGTTTTAGACGTTTGTTTATACTTGTATGGTTAGAGGTTTCGCTGATAGGTGTCATATCTTTTGAATATTAAGAATTTTCTTTCAAATTTTTCAAGTGATTTATGAGATTGACCATGGTTCCCTTTTGTTATGTTTTCCATAATTCTTGATATTGTATGAATGTTGTGTGTGATTGCCAGGTAGAAAAGGGCGCCCGGGCCTTCATGATTCTGTATGCTCGTTACGACCAGGGCCTCGGCTCGAGTCGTGACATTTCTATGCCACAACTATGTGTAATTGGTTTTCACAGTAAGACATATCAGTGTAGCAAAATCAAGATTATTTAAAATCTAAATATTATCAACACGATCACCAACAAGAGAGATATTTCTTTTTTATGCTTAATAAAGAAGATTTTAACTCTGAAGGATACTTCACACCGTGCATCTCAAAAATGGATAATACTTAGCAATTTGTGTTTGTGTCCTTCTATGAGATATACTTCAATAAGTTCGTAGGAGGAGTTGAGCTTCACAGAGTCGACTCCGACAACTTCCCTTTTTGCATTATCCCCAAACCTGATTGATCTGCTTTCAATTTTCTTTAGAGAGTAAAAATTCTCTTTCCTTTCGGTCATGTGTCTGGAACATCAGCTATCCATTACCCACATTCCCTTTTTATAATTTTTGAGGACATATTCCTGCAGAATAAGAAAAATAATTTTGCTTAGGTACTCAAGTTGTCTTGGGTTCTTCAGGGTTAGCTATGATTCCTTTGGGTATCGAAACTCATACCCCTTTAGACTTATATTTACATTTATGTGATTTTTTCCCTTTTTTACCATAGGTGTAGCAGACTGGTCCATGGAAAAAGAAAAAAGGTTTAGCAAAATCGAAAGAGTCTGACGAAGAGCTTGATTTAGCCCCAAGAAAATTTGGTCTTGCAGAACTTTGACTTGGTGATTTTTTTAATGTTGTTTAACTGGATTTTTACATCATCAAGTTCTTCTTGAACTAGTTCAATTTACTTTTGAATTTCGTCAAGTTCAATTTTCCAGTTCCTTCTTTCCTCTTCAAGGTTTTATTTTAACTAAGCTTCCCATTTTTTCTTTTGTTTAGCAATTTTGTTCTCCATATCAGTAACTTTTTGAAGCTTGTCTAATAATCATATCGGGATTTGACAGAAGTAGGTTGTAGTTATGACAATTGAAAGGTTTTACCTCAGAAGATTCACCCATTTTCATAAAGCACATATTGGTTGTTTCTGCATCATCTTTAGTTTTGTCTTCATCACTCCATGCTCCAAAGTTTTGGTTCTTCTTTGATGATCTTCTCCTTAACTCTGGATAGTTTTGTTTGATATGACCAGGTTTACCACAATGATAGCAACGATCACCGTTTCTTGTGAATTCACTGTTCTTGTAGCCTTGACGTCTCTATTGCCTTTTTCTTAAAATTTTCCTTACTCTACGATTTATGGGAGTCATTCTTTCTTTGTTGTCTTCGTCTAAATGCTTTTCTTTTCCAGGTGTTACGGAATTGAAAGCCACAGGTTTTTTGTTTTCTTCCTTGTTGTACCTGTTTATGTGATTTTGTTCATACCAAATAAGATTACTTCGTAGTTCATCATAGGTCATGTTTTGAAGATCCCATCTTCTAGGAAGGAAGCTTTAGTTTCCCATGCTTTTGGAAGACTCCTTGCAAGATTTTTTACTTAAAGGCTATTTGAGTAGATCATCCCTAAGGATTTAAGTTCACAAACAATTTTGTTGAATCATGCAAATATTGACTCCACGCCTTTATTTTCTTACATTTTGAAAAGCTCATATTCATTGACCAAAGCGCTGATCCTTGCCTCCGTTACTTTGGTAGGACCTTCATAGGTAGCTTTGATATCTTGTCATACTTTACTCCGCTAACTGCACAATAAAGTCAACTTATAGCTTTTGTTTTAGTTTCAATTACCTCTTGTTGTTCATTAGTGATTACAAAGTTTTCAAAATCTTCCAAGTCAAAGCTGCTTTATTTCTTCTCCTTCTGTTTGTATTTTTCTTTGAGCCCCAATATAGTTTTTGGTCCCTTTTTTATGACCATTCAAACTTGAAAGTTGTTTGACTGTATGAAGATTTTGAATCTGTTCTTCCAATGTAAGTAGTGTTATATATTAAAGTATAGTGGTCTTGTTGATGAGTGTCTGTCTTGGAGGAATGCTCCTAGAATCTGATGATTAGCCATTTGATCTTTACTCACTTGTGGTTAAGAAACACTTTAGTGAGATCGGCTTTTCTACCAATTGAAATTCAAGAGGGGATGAATTTAAAACTTTTTCTTGAGTAGGCTGATTAGTCCTGACAGTCAACTCATCTGCAAGTTAGTATATTAAATAAAACAGAATAAGACTGAAAGCGTAAATAAATAAGTAATTAAGAATACAGAGATTTATCCTGGTTTGGATCACTGATATGGTGCCTACTCCAGTCTCCTTGGGTTACAAAGGTTTTCTTTAGAGCTTTCAATGAGAGAATGGGATTATAAAGGGGTTGTACAATTTCTGAATCTTATTTTTTTATTCAGATCTTGTGACACAACCTCAACTGGTATAACTAAGTTGACTCGATCTTTCTCTTTTTGTAACTATTGTAAATTGAAAATTACAAAGAGCTTTATGAAGATTAAAGATTGAGACACACTAAGAGTTTCCTATAAAGTTGTGTGGGTTGCCTTCTTCTTCTATTGTCTTTATATAGTTTTCATTTTTAGCAGCTTCTTTGTTCTAAAAGAAAAACCCAAGGGATTTCTTCTCAATCAAGGATTTGATTGACTTACTTGATGGAGGGCACACACCAATAGCACATGCATATCAGATATGCTCGTGTATTGAGGTATGTTATTAACTTTGGTGAACCGAGGATTCATATTTCCTTTTGTCCATATCAGATATATCCATATAGTTAATACGATCTTTTGGCTTTTCTTGAAAGCCCTGAGATCCCGTTGAGATGTTGATTTACGCTCCATGATTCGCTCCTTATTTATATATATATATATATATATATATATATATATATATATATATATATATATATGGTTCCATTCTTTGATTTGGTTCCTTCCATATATGCTCTTTTCCATGTTTTTCTTTGATTCCTTCCATATGCAACCATGATTTCCACATATTGCTTTTGACCTTGAGATCTTCCTTCATGTTCATTTTTTTAGTTTATCATTATTAAAACATTAAGCTATCTTTAGGAGGCTAACAATAGGTGTATATCTATGTTAGTTAAGAAGATGGAGAGAATAAAGGATGTGAATCATTTTCCTTTCCTTTTTTATCTCTAAAAATAATTGAAATAGTAACAAAATTTTCTTAGTTAATATTTATATATTAGGGTCCTAAATACATTTAATCACTAACTGAAATTTATAAAATATAAATATTAAAACTTAGACTAAGAAGTTAGTTAAGAAAAGAGGGATCTAAGTCAGCTATATGTGAAATTTTGCCTACTAAAAACACTCTGAAAAGCCCTCACACAGCAACTGATGGGCCTCAACTTTTTATCTCAAATGGAAAAAATGAGCTCCAACACAGCAAAAAGTAGAGAAGCTGAGAGATGAACGAATACGGCTGTCTTGAAAATCTGCTTTAGCACGTAAAAAGTATTATTCGTTGACCACAACAGTGTTTGTTTCCATTAGCAGTAAGAAAATAGTATTCTCCTGTAGAGATCGTAGTGTTTATTTCTGTCGCAATACTTGCGCTACCCAAAATTGACTCTTAACCAGAAACTACCATTATAAATCTTGTAAGATTATTGCTTCGCATTATCAATTCTTTTTTTAGTTCAACAAGTAAAAAAGAGAAACCTTCAGCTTCATGCAATTATGGGCAGAAGTTGCAATCTTCTCTTCGCTGTACCAGTTTTCATTCTACTCCATCACGACACTTCACTTGTTCTTGTTCCAAATATTTGCACCGATGAAGCTGCACTTCTTGCACTGAAATCACACATTTCTTATCATCGTAACAACATCTTAGCTAGAAACTGGTCTTCTTCAACCCCAATTTGTAGCTGGATCGGAATCACTTGCAGCACCCGTCACCTTCGAGTCACTGCTTTAGACATTTCTAGATTGGAACTTCATGGTACTATACCTCCACACCTTGGAAACCACTCATTTCTTGTTTCCCTCAGGATCAGTAACAACTCTTGCTATGGAGAATTGCCAGTAGAGTTGGCTCAT
Source organism: Capsicum annuum (assembly GCF_002878395.1). Classification (NCBI taxonomy): domain Eukaryota; kingdom Viridiplantae; phylum Streptophyta; class Magnoliopsida; order Solanales; family Solanaceae; genus Capsicum; species Capsicum annuum. Next base: position 30,614,813 of record NC_061116.1, read on the forward strand.
TTGCAGAGGCTGAAATTGATTAGTGTCACAGGCAATAACTTTGCCATTCCGTCATTTTTAAGTTTGTTACCAAACCTACGCTCTGTGTACCTCTCGAGCAAGCAATTTTCGGGGGAAATTCCATCTTCCCTTTCCAATCTGACAAAACTGAAAGAGTTGAGAATACAGAACAACTTCCTCTAAGGAGAGATAGGGAAATCGGTGATCTTCATTATCTGACTATCCTAGACCTGCAAATTAATCAACTTACTGGCTCTATACCAACATCAATATTCAATATTACAACGATGCAGAACATTTCTCTTACTGAAAGCAATCTTACTGGAAAGCTTCCAATAACTATATGTGACCATCTTCCAAACTTGGAAGGGCTTTACCTATCAATAAACTACCTAAGAGGTATTATTCCACCAAACATAGAAAAGTGCAGAAAGCTTCAAATCTTGTCATTGTCACTCAATGAGTTTATTGGAACTGTTCCAAAAGAGGTATCCAATTTAACTGCACTTAGAGGACTATATATTTCAGCTCTGCATTTGGAAGGTAGTATAACATTTCCTTACAGGAGAAGAACTTTTTCATCCTTTTCTGTCTTCTGCTAAACAGGTAATAACATATTTCTGAAAATTGACAGGAGAGATATCTGTGGAGCTAGGTAATCTTAATAAACTACAGCGTCTGGCATTAACCCGGAATAAGTTTACAGGTTCTGCTCCTGCAGGCATTTTCAACATTTCAACGCTGCAGTTCCTAGCATTTTCAGAAAACAAGCTTTCAGGTACTGTACCTTCAGATTTAGGTCGTGGAATGCTCATCCTAGAAAAACTTTATTGTGCAGCAAATATTCTGACTGGTTTTATCTCTAGTTCCATCTCAAATTCTTGGAAACTCAGGATAGTTGATCTCTCAGTCAACAGTTTCACAGGTCCAATTCCTGAATCACTTGGTAACTTAAAATACCTTGAGCATCTAAACTTGGCCGGGAATACTTTTTTCAGCGAGACAACATTCAGCTCCCTTACATCATTGACAAACTGTAGGAATCTAAGAGTACTCTCATTCGGTGGTAATCAACTGGATAGCACTTTTCCTACATCAGTTGGGAATTTCTCCAACTCTTTGCAAACTTTTAAAGCACCAGATTGTAAACTAAAGGGCAACATTCCAAAAGAAATTGGTGATCTTACTGGAGTGATACATATGAGTCTGCATTACTATGAGTTGACTTGGACATATTCCAAATACTATCCAAAGCATGTTGAACCTTCAAGAACTTTAGTAAAAAGCAACAAAATAGAAGGATTCATACCAGATGTTATATGTAATTTAAAGAATCTTGGTGCATTAGACTTGTCAGGAAATCAGCTTTCTGGTTCAGTGCCACCATGCATAGGGAATATTACTAGTTTGAGGACAATTTATCTAGCTAGATTAACTGCAAGTATTGGGGGCCTTCACGATCTTATTGAATTCAATATTTCATCCAATTTATTGAGTGAGACAATTCCCCAAGAGATTGGAAATTTAAAGGCTGCAACTCTAGTTGATCTGTCAAAAAATATTTTTTCTGGTAAGATTCCAAGCATTCTAGGGGGTCTAGATAAATTGTTTAATCTTTCTCTGGCACATAATAGATTAAATGGGCCTATACCAGATTCATTTGGCAAACTGTTGGCATTGGAATTCTTGGATTTGTGCTATAATAATAGATGTAGCATCTGCAATGGACTATCTCCACAGCGGTTTTTCAACACCTGTGGTGTTTTTGACTTGAAGCCAAACAATGTTTTACTAGATCAAGAAATGGTTGGTCATGTCAGTGATTTTGGCATTGCAAAATTATTAAGTAAAGGGGAAGCTTTTGTTCAAACAAGGACAATTGCAACCATTGGATATATTGCTCCAGGTATTCAAACTTTTTGAATTTTCTCCTATCCTTAGAATACACAACTAACTATTTACCCTAAATTAAATGTAAACTGATCCACTTAGCATATTCTATGATTAGGAAGCTTGTCGATAATTTGTTACCATGATTCTAGAGTATGGACAAGATGGAATAGTATCCACGAGATGCACTGTTTATAGTTTTTGGATCCTATATGTGGGTTTATGAAAAGTCACATAGAATTTTTAGAAATACAAATAGATAAGAGTGAAGTAAAAATGTAACAACATATAGTACAAAAAATAATAAATTCAAACATATATACTACTGCTGTATTTTTTAAATAACTGGGCTTTGATACCATTTGGAAAAGGGTGCAGATCTATGCGGATAACTAAATTATAAAATAGATTCATTATATATATAATAGATCTATTTCATAATTTAGTTATCCGCATAGATCCGCACCCCCCTCCAAATGGTATCAGAGCCCAGTTATTTAAAAAATACAGCAGTAGTATATATATTTGAATTTATATTTAAATATAGATTGGATTAAATTAATTATGAGAAGACCATTTAAAAACAGAGAAGCTTTTAGAAAAATTAAAGAATCTTTAATTAGTAATTATTCAGAATATATAAGTCTAAATAAAACAAAAGAAAATCCACAAAGATTAGCCTACCTAATTACCTTAATATCTAGTATTGAAGCAAAATTAGTAATCCATTTAAAATCTAGAAGAAAGAGACACATACCACCTAATTATGATAAAATTAGATTTAAATATCCACCAAGATATTATAAATATGGTTTAAATGAATAAAGTACAAAAATACAAAGAATTAAAATAAATTATTTCTGAAAAACGTAAAGAATTAAAAATAAGAATAGAAAGACTACATTATAATATATTTGCCGAAGTTAGTGAAAACTTAATAAATACACAAAAAGATGAAATATCAAAATTAGAATCACAAATAGATAGTTTAGAATATATATATCAACATGAACTATTCACAATAAAATGAAAAAAGAAGAATTAATAATAGATGAAAAAATATATGAAAATCGCGAAGGATTAAAAATAAAAATAGTATTTTCTAATTTAGGAAGAAGATATAAAAAAATAGGTGAACATTTATATCTAATGTTAGAAAAAGAAGAATTAAAATTAGAAGATAAATTGACAGCAATGGTAAGAATAGAAAGAGCAAATGAAGAAATAGATAGGAAAAAGGAAATAGAAAAAATAAAACAACAAACTACAGAAGAAATACGAAAAATAGAAGAAACTAAAAATAGTAGGATTGCTGAATTAGAAAAAGAACTACAAATGTTAAAAGATTTGTATGAATAAAGACAAAAGGAAAAGGAAGAAAAAGATAAAGAACAAAAATTACTAAATGAGATAAATCAATTTAAGGAAAAATAAGAAATAAAAAATAAGGAATTAGAAATAAATAATATAGATGTTGAAGAGACAGATAATTATGATTCAGACGATAGTAAAACATATACAGAAATACTAACAAATACAAAAAATTTAGAAATCAACGAAAAACAAGAAGTAATTAATGAAGAAAATTTAGAAAATATTAACACAGAAATAAATACTCTTGATAAAAAAGAAGATGAAAATATAATACCTAGAACATCAGAAATAAGAAAACCTACATATTATAAGAATAAGTTTAAAAAATATAATGAATATGACAAATGGACGCCAAAAGAAATAGTTAACAAAAATTATAACTTTTTAGACCTAGACTGTGTAATAGATACAGAAAAAATAATACAATTATGAATAGGATATATGACAAAATAATTATTAGATAATAATATAAACATAACAGATGCACCAGAATATATAGAAAGAACATTAATAGAACAGTGAAATTATGGTTTTTAAATTTAACTGAAAATAGCAAGAAGGTATTAAGAACTAATAAACCTATAGAAGGAACATCATCAAAAACAACTAAACTAACACCTATAGAATTATTAAAAAAAATATGAAACAACTATAAAAGATGAATTTGGTAGTATGACAACAATAGAACAAGAACAAGATGAAGAAAAAGATACAAATAGGAATTTAATGTTAAAATTAGCAATATGTAATATGTGTTATATAGATGAATATTCTTGCGCATTTAAAGAATATTATTATAAAGGAGCATATAATATAGAAGAAATTAAAGAGATAAGAAAATTATATTTTAATAAATTACCCGAACCATTTAGTTCAAAGATAATAAAGAGTTGGGAAGAAGCAAAAATAGTAGATACTTTAGGAGCAAGAATAAAATTTTTACAACAATGATATAGAAACTTATGTGAAAAATATAGAGAAGAATTAAAAATGAAAAAAACATTGATAAGAAATTTAGCATGTTGCAAAAATAAAATAGCACCCCAATTTGGATGTGAAGAAAGATATTATAAGAAAAGAAAAAGGCATAACAAATATAAGAAATATAAAAAATCAAAATATAAATACAAGAAACCAAGAAAGAGATATTATACGACGAAATAATACCAGTTATACAAGTTGTAAAAATAGGATTAACCAGAGATATAATCATACTAGAAGATATTACGCAGTAGCTAGAGATATCCAGAATTGAGATACCTGATTTCTACGCAAATAAACGACTCATTAGACTAGGTACAATTATTCAAGAATTAGCAAATAATTATACCAATGGAAACCCAATATGGAGCTATTATTCGAGAGACCATCAGATGATTTATTCAAATTCAAAAGAACTACGACAAGCAGATATGGAAGATGGTAGGCAATGGATAATGACATTACTTAACCCAAAAAAACAACCTACTGCAAGAGCAATTAAGAAAGGATTTATTTCAGACGGATTATTGACAAGATATTGTAAGATAATTGGACATAAATATCAAAACCATCAACGTTCAAGATGTAATGGAGAAGATAATATTATCCCAGAAGTCCACCTAGAATAAAAGAATCAAGAAGATAAGCATGCCAGCTGGAAGATAAGATAAGAAGCAATAATGGAGATATGGAAAAGCAGCAGATACGACAACAAGAATATACCAACGGAGTAATAATAGAAGACAAGATATTAATTTTTTACGTAAAATTGTTGTATAGAATTGTTGTATAGATTTTAGCCTTTTTTTTAGCCTTTTTGACTTTTTTAAGGCTATAGTACTAATTCTTGCAGCCTTTTTAGCCTTTTAGCCTTTTAGGCTATGACACTAATTTTTGTCTCATAAGGAGACTTTTTAGGATAGACTTTTTAGGATTTTTTTAGAAAACGTATAAGTAAAGACTTTTGTAAAAAAATTTCATTCTATAAATGAGAAGAACCGAAGGCATTGCAAAGCAAGCCTTCATGTGTTGAAGCACAAATACTCTCTCCTGTCCGCAACAAATATTTTGCTTGGTTAAAAAACAGATATATTTCAATGGAAAAAGTTATGGAGGAACAAACTTCAGAAATATCAAAACTACCCGAACAGGTAGATTTATTTATGATTATGAATAGCTAAATTCATAATTCCCAACAATCATGATATGATAAAATAAATTCATATTAGTTACTTTATAGTAGAATTATTCGAAGAATAATATGTTAAGAAGTTTATTAGCAAAGTGGAAACAGAGAAAAATCCCTAAGAACTATGTCATCCTAAAGGTGAAACCAATGAGGCAAGAAGCCGTGGTGGGGAGTAACCAGAGTAGAGGCGCTGTTTAAGAGAAAAGTATCCAAATTACCATGCTAATAGTGACCGAAGAACATGTTATTTAAGAATAATCTAGTATATAGTAATCTAAGATGACCATATTTTGTTATGTATATGATTGGAGGGAATATTTTGAAAAATAGCAAATTTATGAAAATGAATAATTATTTATCTGATGTGATGGTAGATAAATTTAAAATACTTATTTTGTATGCACTTAAGGATATAAAAGTAGTAGATATAAGAAAAATCATATTAGAAAAAGCATTTGGTAAATATTATATGACTAGAGTAAATTACATACCATACCTACCTAACTATTCTTACAAATACTTATCATGATAAATTACATAGAATTTTTGGAAAAAGATATGAGAAACATACAGTTAATAGAAAAACAGATGAAACTAAATTTAGACAAATACATGGAAACTAAAGATATAAAATATATAGAATTTCTTAAAAAAATATGCAAGAACTACTAAGGCTAAAACAAACAACTACAAAACATTATAATAAAATATTTAGTCAATTTTAAATGATAGATAATCTTAAAGTCTTAATCTTATATATACTTAGAGATATTGAAATTATAGATATTAAGAAAATAATATTAGAAAAAGTACTAGACTATGAAATTGAAACCATAAATTGGATAGCACAGTTATACCTAGATAATTACCCAGAAGGATATTATTCAGATTAAGAGATGTTAGAATATATTAGAAAAACTAGAGAAAATCAAGATAATCTAAATAATGAAATTAGTTATAAAAACCGAATTAGAAAAATAATGGAGAATCTAAAAGAAAAATTAATATGGATAGAAGAAACCTTAAAAAATTTAGAAAAAAGTATATGTGATAGTTTATATAATTTAAAAAACTCACTATGAGGAGAACAACACAAGATAATAAATAACATTAAAAATCTAGAATTAGATATACATTACACTACAATTAGGATAAATTATTATACAGAAATCTGTAACTCTGCAATTACTACAGGATAAAATAATAAACAATACAAATTAATGAATACATCTTACGACAAGAATAAATCATTAAAAGAGATTGAAACAAAATTTAAGAAATATCCACGCACAAAGAAAAATAGATTCATTATATATATAATATATCTATTTTATAATTTAGTTATCCGCATAGATCCGCAAAGGTTGTTATGATTGGATAGAAATAAGCAATACCACACGCAAAAGAAAAATAAGAAGAACACACAAATTTACATTGAAACCCTTGACGGAAATAATCACGGACAGAGGCAGAAGAAATTCACTATGAAGGAGAGGAATACAAGGTGGAGACGATAGTCTCAATTTCGTGTATATCAAGAAACGCCTGAAACAGCCCACCAAATGCACTTATATAATATGTGTGTATAAATAAATTCCAACCCCAAAAACATATTGGTCCATATTGGCCCGGTCCCATAGCCCACCACTAACCCCACAAAAAATCACAAACATGGGTCACACGATAAACTTTTCAGGGTCAGATCAACAAAATTCGGGTCACAAACTCTAAAAATCTCCACCTTTACACGAATTCTAATTTAGAACTCAAATCTATTACAAGAAAACTCTCCACCTCTTCCGTAAAAGCCCCTAAGGGCACATCTTAACTGCTGACACCAACCAAGTCCAAGCAATGCTCAAACTTGGCACTTGGTAGTGTCTTGGTAATCATATCAGTGGGGTTATCATGGGTACTAATCTTACTTACCTGAATATCACCACGAGCAATAATTTAACGCACAAAATGATACCAAACATCGATGTGCTTTGTCCTTTCGTGAAAAATCTGATCTTTTGTATGGAAGATAACACTTTGACTGTCGCAAAAGATCGTCGTTATCTAAAAGTCTTTGCTTAGTTCACCAAACAAACCGTTTAACCAAATAGCTTCCTTCCAAACCTTTGTAATAACTATGTACTCTGGCTTAGTAGTTGACAAAGCAACCGTAGTCTGTAAAGTAGCTTTCCAACTGATAGCACAACCATCAATGGTGAAAACATAGCCTGTAAAGGATCTCCTTTAATCAAGTTCTCTTGCAAAATCAATATCAACATACCCGATTACTCTATCTCTATTTCGCCCAAACTGCAAACAAACATCAACAGATCCATACAAGTATCTGAAAATTCACTGTACTGCTTTCTAATATTCTTTGCCAAGATTTGTAATGTATCTGCTAACTGCACTAATGGAAACTGATAAATCTGGTCAGGAACACACCATCGCATACATAAGAGAACCAGCGACACAAAAGTATGGAACTTGATACATATAGTCATGCTCATCATCTGTATTTGGAGATAACGTGGACGAGAGTTTGAAATGAGCTGCCAATGGAGTACTAACTGGTTTGATATTTTGTATATTGAATCTATGAAGCACTTTCTCAATATACCTTTTCTGACTCAAGTGTAACTTACACTTCTCTCTATCCCTCAGAATTTCCATTCCAAGGATCTTCTTTTCTCCTATTGGCCCGATCCCTCCGCTACCACCACAGACCCCATAAGAAATCACAAACATAGATCGTATCACGAACTTTTCAGGACCGGATAAAAAAAATTATGTCACAAACTCTAACAAAGGTTCTTCTATCTAGGTGGATTGGCGTAGGTGCCCGCACAATCCTGCAGTTGGATGGTTACAACTTTGTTAACAGTTATGAGTAGGATTATGTCCGTAAAAAGGAGTAGTTCAAGATTTTCCAATTTGAATTTGGTACTTACTTAGGAAAACCAATTGTATTTTAGAAATAAATAAGCTAGATTTATTACTTTCCCAGTGTGAAATCTAAGTCTGGATTGCCCTCTTTAACCCCTCTAAAGACATTATGCGCTAATATCGTCTCAAATCAGACAAACCTAAACAACACAAAAATTTGTGGCAATCGTCCTGCGGCACCATCTTTGTCAGAACTAGGTTCTGCGAGGCTGCCTAAAAGCAAGAACCCTAAATCCAATTTTTATTTGGTTTTATATTTGAGATTTTAATTTTTTTCTGTGGTTTGTTTCACTAGAGTCTTATGTTTTTGAAATTTGTAAACTTTACAAAACCTCTATGAAGGAAAGAAAGGACTATGGAGAATGATTCTTTCTTTCTTTCTTTCTAAATTTCTGAGTTCTAATACTTTTTCCTAACCCGTGACCTTGTACTTTCTCCCATCCTCAATATCAACCCAAAGGAAAAAGGAAGAAACTCTGCAACTCTCCCCCTACCCCCTACCCCCCAAATCGCAATGTAAAATAAAATAAAATGGAAGTTGAATAAAATAATATAGGTTGTACTTTTGGCGGAGAAACTAGCAATGCTTTGTGTTGTCTTGATCTTGCTTCTGATGGGATATGCTTTTTCTATAGATGTTTGCATATTTTTCATTGATGCTCCTAGACACATATGGCATACTCAGTTCTCCTGTCATTTCAACATTGCCCGTTTGTCCATGAGAATTTTTTCCCACTTTATTCCAACTACAACTTCAAGTTGGATTTTAGCCATACGAATTTCAAAAAAAAAAAAAAGTTGCATTTGTATTTAGAAAAGTGAAAACAAGCTTTCTTGTTTCACTCCCACTTCTCACACAAAATTTTTAAAAATAACTCAAATTTATATTCATGGTCAAACACAACTCCAACTACCCCTTCAACTCCAATTCCAACTCTAAAAGAATACCATTTGTAGGGGGGTGCGCGGATTATATGTATTTAATAGATTTATTAGGTTTCTAGTGAATCTATTTTTATATGTGCGTGGATATTTTTTAAATTTTGTTTCAATATCTTTTAATGATTTACTTTTTTCGTAAGATATATTCATTAATTATTTTATCCTGTAGTAATTGCAGAGTTACAAATTTCTGTATAATAATTTATCCTATTTGTACTATAATGTATATCTAATTCTAGATTTTCAATGTTATTTATTATCTTGTGTTGTTCTTCTCGTAGTGAGTTTTTTAAATTATATAAACTATCACATGTACTTTTATCTAAGTTTTCTAAGGTTTTTTCTATCCATACTAATTTTTCTTTTAAGTTTTCCATTATTTTTCTAATTCGGTTTCTATAATTAATTTCATTATTTAGATTTTCTTGATTTTCTCTAATTTTTCTAATATATTCTAACATTTTTTAATCTGAATAATATCCTTCTGGGTAAATTTCTTCGTATAACTGTTCTAGACAATTTGTAGTTTCAATTTCGTAGTCTATTACTTTATCTAATATTATTTTCTTAATATCTATAATTTATATGTTTTTAAGTATATATAAGATTAAAACTTTAAGATAATCTAAATGATCTATCTTTTAAAATTGGTTTTATTATAATATTTTGTAGTTGTTTGTTTTAGCCTTAGTAGTTTTTGCATATTTTTACTAAGAAATTCTATGTATTTCATATCTTTATTTTCCATGTATTTGTCTATATTTATTTTTATCTGTTTTTCTAGTAACTGTATGTTTCTTATATCTTTTTCTAAAAATTCTGTGTAACTTATCATCGTAAGTATTTGTAAGAGTAGTTAGGTAGATATGGTATATAATTTACTCGTCATGTAGTATTTACCAAAAGCTTTTTCTAATATGATTTTTCTTATATCTGCTACTTTTATATTTCTAAGTGCATACAAAATAAGTATTTTGAATTTATCTACCATCACATCAGATAAATTATCATTCATTTTCATAAAATTGCTTTTTTCAAAATATTCCCTTCAACCATGTACATAACAAAATATGGTCATCTTAGCTTACTATATACTAGATTATTCTTAAATAATATGTTCTTCCGTCATTATTAACATGGTAATCCGGATACTTTTTTCCTTAAACAACGCCTCTACTCTGGTTACTCCCCACCACGGCTTCTTGCCTCATTGGTTTCACCTTTAGGATGGCATAGTCCTTAGGGATTTTTCTCCGTTTCCTCTTTGTTAATAAACTTCTTAACATATTATTCTTCGAATAATTCTACTATAAAGTAACTAATATGAATTTATTTTATCATATCATGATTGTTGGGAATTATGAATTTAGCTATTCATAATCATAAATAGATATACCTGTTCGGGTAGCTTTGATATTTCTGAGTTTTGTTCCTCCATAGTATTTTTCATTGGAATATGTTTATTTAATTAACTTAGTAAAGTATTTGTTGTGGAGTGGAGAGAAAAGTTGCTTCAACGCATGAAGGTTTGCCTTTGCAATGCCTTCTGCTTTCTTTATTTATAGAACAAAAGGTAAGCTTTACAAGCAGTCTATCTTTACACATGTTTTTAAAACTAAAACTAAAGAAAGAAAAAAAAAGTCAACAAAAGGGGCTTATAGGCCTTACCTATTTTCCTACATCTACGTAAAAGTCTAATAATTCAATCAATGTACAATAATTCAATCAATGACTTTGTACAATAATTCAGACTTTGTACAGTATCTTGTCTCCGTTGATTTTGTCGTATCTGCTCCATTATTGCTCCTTATCTTATCTTTCCAGCTGGCATTTTGTCTTCTTGATTTTTATTCTAGATGTACCTCTGGAATAATATTATCTTCTCCATTACACCTCGAACATTGGTGATCTGGATATTTATGTCCAATTATCTTACAATATCTTGTTAGCAGTCCGTCTGAAATAAATCCTTTTTTATTGCTCTTGCGGTAGATTGTTTTTCTGGGTTGAGTAGCGTCATTATCCATTGTCTTACATCTTCCATATCTGCTTGTCGTAGCTCTTTTGAATTTGAGTAAATCATTTGATGATCTCTTGAATAATAGCTACATATTGGGTTTCCGTTAGTATAGTTATTTGCTAGTTCTTGAGTGATAGTAGCTAGTCCAATAAGTCATTTATTTGCATAAAATCTGGTATCTCAATTTTGGGTATCTCCGGTTGCTGCATAATATCTTCTGGTATAATCATATCTCTAGTTAATCCTATCTTTACAACTTGTATAACTGGTTTTATTTCGTCATATAATATCTCTGCTGGTGCAGTATAACACTTTATATAAAATAAATTTCCATAGCTGAACGTACCTGAGTAGTATCTACAATGATGTTCTATTTTTTCTGTAGGTGGTGAATATCTTGTATAATTCTTCCATAGCTGTTAGCTCTTCTCCGTCTTGAGTATATATGGTGTTTAGTAGTCCATAGTCAAAACAGGTTTTAACTAGGCTGGGGTTAGTTTTGGGTAGTGCAATTAGTTTGTTATATCCTTGTAATTTTTGGGTTATATAGTTGGTATTTGGTTCTTTGATATTTGTAGCTCTGGGGTTGTGGTTTAGAAAGGTTTGTACTCTGTATATATTTTCTATGTATTTCTGGGCGGTGTAGTTGTATACTTTTTTGTCTTGGTTTAGTCTATCTCGGTATGTGTTAACTTGTGGGGGTATGAATAAATGGTCTTTTTGTGTTTTTGGTGTAAATGGTTTTTCAAATATTTTATTCATATTTATATTCTGGTATCTTGGTCGATTAACTCCTTTGCTTGTACCTGCAGAAGTAGATTGATAAATGTTATGGGTTTTATGGAGTGTCCCAACATATCCTTCTAGCTCTGGATTTTTAATGTCTTCCGATCGACATAGCTCTGCACACTGCTGAGTTAGCTGATTTGTAGCTATAGACTTCAGTTTATCTTCATTAGTCTTTAGCTTTTCTATCTCATTACCCATACTGTCCACTTTCATTGAAAGCGTAGTTAGGGTGTTAAGTATTTTTTCTAGAGTATCTTCTTCTATTATTTCAGTCTGTGTAGCTTTGTCTTGATATGTAATCTGCAATAACATTTTTGTTAGTACTAATCACTTCAATTGTAAATGTGAAATTTAATATATTCAAAACTAGTCTCCGAATCTCTTTTGTTGTAACTGAATTTTGTATTTTCTTTGTTAACCACCAGCGTACCTGTGTATTATCTGTTCGTACAATAAATTTGTTATATACAATATATGGCTCAAATGCTAATAAACATTTATATAATGAACATAATTCTTTCCTATTTATTTCCCATTTTATTTCTGTCTCGTTGAACGTACCTGAGTAGTATCTACAATGATGTTCTATTTTTTCTGCTTCATATCGATATTTAAGTACTCCTCCGTAACTATATTCACTAGCATCTGCTTCTACTATATATATAAATTTTCTATTTTCATCTGGAAATTGTAATTTTGGTAATTCTCTACAAAGTAATTTTATTTTTTGAACTTGTTTTTTTATCTTTTTCATCATAGTTATATTCTATATCCTTTTTTAATTTTTTCTGTAGTGGTTTTAAAGTTTCTGCTAATTTTGGAATATATTCTCTTACTTGGTTTACTAGTCCTAAAAATGATTGTAATTTCTTTTTTGTATCTAATTCTTCTTTCGAATTTATTATTTTTTGTACTATATGTTGTTGCATTTTTACTCCACTTTTATCTATTTGTATTCCTAAAAATTCTATCTGATTTTTCATAATTTCAGCTTTCTTTTTGCTTAGACTTATTCCCGATTTTTCTATTATATCTGTAAACTGTTCTAATAATTTTAAATGTTCTTCTTTGGTTTTTGTATATAATAATATATCATCTATGTATACTATACAATTAGATAATTGTTTAAAATAATTATCCATAAAATGTTGATATCTACCTGGTGCATTTTTATATCCAAATGGTAACACGTTCCATTCATAAAATCCTTGTGGTACCGTAAATGCGGTTAATTCTTTAGATTCTTCTTCTAGCTTTAGGTGGTAAAATCCTGATTTACAATCAAATTTGCTAAAATAATTATATCCCTGGATTTGTCTTATTTTTAATATCTTATTTGGTATTGGATAATTATATGCTATAGTTTTTGCATTTAAATTTCTATAGTCAATAACCATCCTACTTTTTCCTCTTTTTTTGTTCACTATGTTTATTTAATATAAATGCTGGACTATTATGTTTACTATTACTTTTTTGTATATATTGTTTTTCTAATAATTCATCTATGTGCATTTTAAATTCTTTTAAATCATCAAAATTATATGTTAATGGTTTTTGGGTTACTATGCTATTTTTATCTATTAATTCAATTTTTATGGTAGTTTTATGTTTTTCCCATCCTTTTAATGGATCTTCACTATATAATTGTTCTAATTTTTTCTGAATTATTTCTATTTTATTTATTGAAAATATAGTTATTTCTGTTTTATTTATCGAAAATACTACTAGTTCTATTGTATCTTCAGTATTTTTTATATTTTCTAACTTTTGTGTAATTTTTTCACTTCCTTTTATCCAATCAGCTTTCTTTCTTATTTTATTATTAACTCTTTTTGCTCTTACTTTTTGTTTACATGGTGTTGTAAACCACCAGTCTGTTTTGGTTATTATATGTGGGTATAATTTATCTAAGAATGGCATTCCTAAAAGTATATCTTTTGATGTTAATTCATAATTATAAATTTCTTCTATTGTTAATATCTTATCCCATACTTGTATTTTTACATTCCTAGCTTTATAAGTAATTAAGCTTCCTTCATTATTAAATCCTTTAACTATTATTGGTGTTTTCAATTTATCCCATTTGCTTTCTGGTAAGCAATTATATCTACATAAATTAGCTTCTGCTCCTGTATCTATCATAGGCGTATAATATCTACTGTAATATCCTTCTACTACTATTTTCATTAATACATATATCTTCATTTCATGTTAAGGTTCTTTTTAAGAATAACTTTTCTTTGTTATATGTTAAGGTTAATTGTGTATGTTCTATGTTATATGGTTTTACTTGTTCTAACCATTTTATTCCTAATATTATATCTGCTTTTTGCATTTCTTCCTTTACTTCGAATTCTATTTTTATTTTTCTAACTCCTATTATTATTTCTTTTTCTGCTATATTTTTATTATTTATTAAACTTCGTGGTAGATCTGGGCACATATCATCATCAGTCTTTATTTCTTCATTTTTTACTAGATATTTTGCTATATGATTTTCTTCTTGTCCTGTATTCAAAAGTATTAAATATTCTTTTTCATTTATTTTTCCTGTTATGTAATATTGGTTTAAATTACTTATTGAATTTGTTTCATAACTTGTTCTTTTTGATGAGCTTGATGATTCTGGTTTTTCATTAGCTATTCTTTTCGTTGTACTTATTCTATCATTTACTATTTCTAAATTTTCTTCTGTATCTATGTCTCTATAGGTATAATCATTATAATCTATTGTTTTTACAATTTGTTCGAATGGGCTTTCTATTTGTATTTTGTTAATCTTATTTTTCCCTGTTATTTTATGTTTTGTTGTTAATACATATAGATTTTTACATCTTGCTGTAAATATTTTACTTCCTGAGGTTAATTCTATTCCTGATATTTTCCAATATAATACTAGTGATTTATCTATATTTCTATCTGCTACTGCTACTGAATAATTTGCACTTATTATAAATTTAAATTTTTGATATATTAGATTTCCTTTCACGGCAGTTATTATGCTTTTTTCTATAGGTTTTATTATTCTATCATCTGCTAAATATAATTCTATTGGTGTATCTATTCCTTCTCTAAAACATGCTTTTATTAATATCTCTGTACCTCCAAGGTGTAAATATTTTATTGGATCTCCTTTACTTTTTATATCATTTATTTCTTTATTAATTATTCTTTTTGTTACTAGTGGTATACTAGCTTTTCCTTTTGCATATCTGCAGTCTATTACATGTTCTTTTTGGCATACTACATAATATTCATCCTTTTTCCTAGTAAAAATATTTTTTATTGTTGGTATTTTAAATATTTTCTCTACACTTAAATCTAATTCTTTTCCTTTTATTTCATCAAATATGTTACTGTCGAATATTATTTTTTGTTCCGTTCCTTCATCATTTAAATATTCTTCCTTTGTTATTATCTTTATATCTTCTTCAGTCATTTGATTCATCTATTTCGCTATCTATTTCATCATCTGTTTCGTTTTCTGAAATTTCATATATACTATCCTCGCTTTCTAATTCATAGTCTATATAATCTATCTGCATATATTCTGTATTATCTATTTTTATTTCTGATATTTGTTTATTTTTTGGATTTTTAGGTAATTTACAATCTCTATCTAAATGTCCTAACTTTCCACAATTATAACAAGTACATTCTTTTATAGATTTCTTCTTTCTATATGGTCTTTTATGTTTATAATTTTTTACATAATATCTTTTTCTTGGTTTCTTATATTTATATTTTGATTTTTTATATTTTTTATATTTCTTATGTCTTTTTCTTTTCTTATAGTATCTTTCTTTGCATCCAAATTGGGGTGCTATTTTATTTTTGCAACATACTAAATTTCTTATTAATGTTTTTTCCATTTTTAATTCTTCTCTATATTTTTCACATAAGTTTCTATACCATTGTTGTAAATATTTTATTCTTGCTCCTAACGTATCTACTATTTTTGCTTCTTCCCAACTTTTTATTATTTTCGAACTAAATGGCTCGGGTAATTTATTAAAATATAATTTTCTTATTTCTTTACTTTCTTCTATACTATATGCTCCTTTGTAATAATATTCTTTAAATGCGCAAGTATATTCATCTATATAACACATATTACATATTGCTAATTTTAACATTAAATTTCTATTTGTATCTTTTTCTTCATTTTGTTCTTCTTCGATTGTTGTCGTACTACCAAATTCATCTTTTATAGCTGTTTCATATTTTTTTAATAATTCTATAGGTGTTAGTTTAGTTGTTGTCGATGATGTTCCTTCTATAGGTTTATTAGTTCTTAATACTTTTTTGCTATTTTCGGTTAAATTTGCAAACCATAGTTTTACTGATCCTATTAGTGTTTTTTCTATATATTCCGGTGCATCCGTTATATTTATATTATTATCTAATAATTGTTTTGTCATATATCCTATCCATAATTGTATTATTTTTTCTGTATCTATTACACAGTCTAGATCTAAAAAGTTATAATTTTTATTAATTATTTGTTTTGGTATCCATTTATCATATTCATTATATTTTTTAAACTTATTCTTATAATATATAGGTTTTCTTATTTCTGTTGTTTTAGGTATTATATTTTCATTTTCTTTTTTATCAAGAGTATTTATTTCTGTGTGGGTATTTTCTAAGTTCTCCTCATTAATTTCGTTTTGTTCTTCATTGATTTCTAAATTTTTTGTATTTGTTAATATTTCTGTATATGTTTCACTATCTTCAGACTCATAATTATCTGTCTCTTCAATATCTATATTATTTATTTCTAATTCTTCATTTTTTATTTCTAATTTTTCCTTAAATTGATTTATCTCGTTTAGTAATTTCTGTTCTCTATCTTTTTCTTCTTTTTCTTTTTGTCTTTGTTCATACAACTCTTTTAATATTTGTAGTTCTTTTTCTAATTCAGCAATCCTACTATTTTTAGTTTCTTCTATTTTTCGTATTTCTTCCGTAGTTTGTTGTTTTATTTTTTCTATTTCCTTTTTCCTATCTATCTCTTCATTTTGTTTTTCTATTCTTACCATTGCTGTCAATTTATCTTCTAATTTTAATTCTTCTTTTTCTAACATTAGATATAAATGTTCACCTATTTTCTTATATCTTGGTCCTAGATTAGAAAATACTATTTTTATTTTTGATCCTTCGTAGTTTTCATATATTTTTTCATCTATTATAAATTCTTCTTTATTCATTTTATTGTGAATAGGTCATGTTGAAATACATATTCTAAACTATCTATTTGTGATTCTAATTTTGATATTTCATCTTTCTGTGTATCTATTGAATTTTTACTAACTCCGGCAAATATATTATAATCTAGTCTTTTTATTCTTATTTTTAATTCTTTACGTTTTTCAGATATAATTTGTTTTAATTTTTTGTATTGTTGTACTTTATTCATTTTAAATTATATTTATAATATCTTGGTGGATATCTAAATCTAATTTTATCATAATTAGGTGGTATGTGTTTCATTCTTCTGGATTTTAAATGTGTTATTAATTTTGATTCAATACTAGGTATTAATGTAATTAAGTAGGCTAATTTTTGTGGATTTTCTTTTGTTTTATTTAGACTTATATATTCTGAATAATTACTAATTAAAGATTCTTTAATTTTTCTAAAAGCTTCTCTATTTTTAAATGGTCTTCGCATAATTAATTTATTAATTTTGTAGGTAAATTTTTTTAACTCTAACTCTAAATTTAATTCTAATATATATTTCTCTTCCGTACTTTTTAAATTGCTGGGCTCTGATACCATTTGTAGGGGGGTGCGCGGATTATATGTATTTCATATCTTTATTTTCCATGTATTTGTCTATATTTATTTTTATCTGTTTTTCTAGTAACTGTATGAATATTTCTGTATATGTTTCACTATCTTCGAATGGCCAAAGGCCAACTTACATTGTGCATGTAATGGCACATTCATCGAAGATATATAAAGTCTCAAACATAACATTCTTATTACATTTATTCTTGGAGGAAAAAACCATGAACTCGGGACATTTTGTTTATCAATCGAGGACAGGTCTAATTTTTGTACTTCTCCAGTGTTCATACTTCATATTTTTTTCCACTTGAAATTACTCTTGTTCTTTCCACTATTTTCTCTTCTAAAAATGGTACTTATATGTATGTGTCAAATGAGTTTGCAGATTTAGTCATAATCTGCTGCACCGATGAGCTGACATATTTGATTATAATCTACTCCACAAATGAGTTGGCAAATATGGTTGTAATCCATTGCTGAAAATATGGATATCATATATTGTTATTTTAGGAAAATAGATTAGAGGAAAGGAAATCCATTGATTTATGTATCTCCTAAGAATTAAAAATTGATTAGATTATTTGATCTTCTTGTTCACCTATAAATATTGTACAACTCTATGAATAAAGACATACTTTTGCTGTATCTAATCTTTCATTGTATAGAGAGACTTCTTCCCTTAATATTATATGGCCAAAACAGCTTTTTGTTGGAAATTTCTTTTATTTACTACATTAGTTTTTAGGAAATAAGTTATTTAATTTAGAATGAATTTGAATTTTGAATTTAAGTTAGGTTTTTTGATTTGTTGAGACATTTTAGTTAGTTTGAATTTTGAATATTGCTGTTTTTCTATTGTAAAGTGGCTATTTAAAACCCTTCAATGCTCAATAAAATCATTGAAAGCTCGAAAGTCATTTCAATCCATTGAGAGCCATTTTAATCCCTTTTTTGCTGCCTCGTCTTTTTTTTTTTTAAAAAAAACAACAACAGTGGTATTAAGAGCCTCATTGATCTTACGAGATCTGTGAGTTCTTCCAAAGTATTACCAAACCATTTTTAACCCGTAAGGGCTCCCATTTTAATCCACCAGGGCTAACCCGTGCTCATTTTCAATGCACGAACTATTTTCAACCAAAAAGATGTCAACCAACAGTCTCTCATTGAATTCCCCAAAAATTTTTACTACCAAAAACTACCTGATTTGGTTAGTGAAAATAAAACCATATCTTGAAGCCTATGATATGTGCGAAGTTGTAGTGGAAGATACACGATTATAGTCACTCCCTGCAAATCCTACCCTTGCTCAGATTAAATCTCATTTAGATGAAAAACTCAAAAATTCAAAGCCAAAACTATAATTCAAAATTCAGTTGTGGATTAGATTATTGCTAAAATTATTGCTTGTGAGACAACAAATGAAGCTTGGAAAAAACTAAAAAAAAAATATCAAGGAAGTGACCGAGTTAGACAAATGCAAATTTTTAATTTGAAAAGGGATTTTAAATCCTTTATGATGCAAGAGGATAAATTATTGCTAAGTATTTTGATAAGATTTCTTTGCTTGTCAGTAAAATCAGTTTGCTTGGCGAGGATTTCAAAGATGACAGAATAGTCGAAAAATTCCTTGTGACAATTTCAGAGAGATGCAAGACTAAAATTTCATCTTAGGAAATGTCTAAAGATCTCTCTAATATATTTGTTGAAGAAATTATAAGTGCTCTTCCGGCACAAGAGAAAAAAAGAGCCTTTAGACAAGACAAGTTACTGAGAGTGTTTTTTATGCACAACACAAAAGAGAAAATGGTAATTTTCCTCTTTGCAGACACTGCAGAAAGAAAACACACTTGGAGAATTTTTGTTGGTGGAGACCTGATGCAATATGTGAAAATTGCAAACAAGCAGGTCATGTTATAAAAGTGTGCAAGCTTAAAAACAATCCTCAAGCACAATTTGCAAAAGTAGAAATTGAGGAGGAGCAACTTCTTAAAATCACAGTAACTAAAGCAAAAGAGGAGTGTTGGAAATTGCTTTTAGTTACTACACAAGTTTTTAGGAAAATAAGTTATTTAATTCAAGATGAATTTAAATTTTGAATTTTAAGTTAGGTTGTTTGATTTATTGAGATATTTTAGTTAGTTTGAATTTTGAATAGCTAATGTTTCTATTGTAAGGTGGCTATTTAAAGCCCCAAAATGCTCAATAAAATCATTGAAAACTTGAAGGCCATTTAAATCCAGTAAGAGCCATTTTAATCCCCTTTTTATTGCCCTATATTTTTTTTCAAAAGAAACCAATGTTAGGATATGTGGAGTTTTGATGATAGACACGTGAATGAAATATGTTGTAAAAACTGGTCTATCTAAGTGAACAAAGCTAAGCTGCAGACAAGGCATTGATAAGATGATTCTGCCTACAAATAGAAATGGATAATATCTATCACATCAAAAGTTGAGTGGAATGAGAAGTCCTGCAAAAGAGTCCTAGTCAAGATGAAGAGAAACATGAAATAGTGCAGAAGTTGGGTTGATCAAGGAGTCCAGTAATAAGAGAAGAAAGAGTCCTATTAAATCTAAAAGAGAAAGAGGCTGCAGCAACAAGTAGAAGAGTCACTTGATAAGAGTCCTACTGGAAAGAAAAGTAGACATCAAAAAGGAGTTTATCAGAGGAGGGATTAAATACAACAAAAGGATTTAAAAGGCTAGGCGCTCAAGCACTGAAAAAGAAATCAACAATCAACATATTAGTTCACATACTTAAAGAAGAACCTGGTCTCTTACTTAGAAAGTCGTAGACTATGTTTAGTAGGTAGGTTCTTTTAGTTGTAATGAGTCATTGTTCTAGTCTCAGTGATCTGTAAACTGAGTTAGGAATTGTGTCTTCAAGTTAGGGAACTCAAAGACTTGGGAACACTTATCTTGGAAAGATTTATGTTTTTGTAGTGATAGGAGTTAGAAGTTTTAATTCCTAGTTTACAAGAAGTCTTGTAATTTCGTTGATTGTTGAGGCTCAAGTATTATAGTGAAGTTGGGGTTAAATCCTATAGAGGTACAGGTCGTAGTTTTTTACACCTTACTTGAGCCGGGTGTTTTCCACGTAAAAACACTATATTCAGTATTTACTTCTGTGAACCACGTTTATTTACTTATTCTACAGATAGGCAATTAGCAGGGTTCGTACTGTAACAAGTGGTATCAGAGAGAGCTTGTATTAAATAAGGATAGTATCTAAGAAAATTTCAATATGATGAATTTCGCACCTCCTACTGGTCAGAGTAATGGTCATCAACTACTAGACCTCCAATTTTTTATGGCTCTCATTTTATCTGGTGGAAAGCAAGGATGGAGATATTCATTCAAGGTGAAGATTATGAATTATACGATAGTATTACTGATGGTTCCACTATTACAATGAAGACGGTTGATGATGAACAAGTCAAGAAAGTAAGGAGTGAATTTACTCCTGATGACTTATTGGCTTTGATGAAAAATCCAAAGGCCAAGAACATCTTGGTCTGTGGACTAGGACCTACTGAATACAATAGGGTATCCACCTGCACTACTTCTAAGAAAATTTGGGATGCACTGGTAAATGCTCATGAAGGCACTTCTCAAGTAAGAAAATTTAGGATCTCTCTCCTTTTCACAGAGTATGAGGCATTCAAAATGAAGGAAAATGAAACCTTGCATGAAATGATGACAAGGTTTACCACTTTAACAAATGAGCTGACTTCCTTAGGAAAAATCATCTCTAAGGAAGAACAAGTTGAAAAGGTACTGAGGGTACTATCTAAATCAAAATAGAATATCAAGGTGACTGCAATCAGTGAGGCAAATAAGGATCTTGAAGGCATGACTCTGGATGAACTAGTAGGGAACTTAAGGACTTACGAAATAAAAGTTGATGGAGTCAAAGAATAAGAAGATCCTGAGAGAATCTTAGCATTGAAAGCTTCTGATAGTGTTGAGGAATTTGAAATTAATAAGGATTAAGTTGCCTTCATAACTAAGAACTTCAGCAAATTCTTTAAGAAGAAGAAGGGAACAGGTACTAAGAAACGTTCCAATGACAATCCAAATGGGTGATACAAATATGGCAAAACTGATCATTAGATTAGAGACTATCCAATCTCAGAATTAGAATGGAAGAAGGAAAGGACTGAAAGGGAACTGAAGGCAAAAAGAAAAGAGGAGCATGCAATGATAGCAGCCCGGGGATCTGATTCAGATGAAGATAAAGCTAATAAAACTGCATCCATAGCCCTTGGGGATTCAGATCTAGATGAAGAAGATGAGGACTATGAGGTAAGTATACTTGAACTAAAAGAAAAATTGAAATTTTTCTCAAAGCCAAAACTTGTTTCCTTGATGAGTGCATTGATTAATGATTTCAAGAGTTAACCTCTGATAGGGATGAATTGGTCAACATTCTAGCAAGTCTTAAATTTGATCTCATTGATTTAAAGGATTGCTCAGATACAGTTGACAAGGAAAATTGCATTCTCAAGAAACAGGTTGCAGAACTTGAGATTTTAAACAACAATCTTAGGTCGGAAGTCCTCAAATTAACTCTCACTAAAAATGGAAAGAAATCCATGAGTAAAGAACATTAAAATGCTAAACTTGAGCTTGTTAAATACAAACAAAAATGCCATGATTTAACTGAAAAAATAAATAAGTTTAATCAGGAAATCTCTAAACTAAAATTGGATCTTGAAAGGGCAAACAGGTGGACAAACTCCTCTATAATTGATCACAAATTAAGTGAGAAAATTTCAATGAAAAGGAAAGTTTGAGATTCCACAAAAGTTTTGATGATCCAAAAGACTTATGTTACATTTGTGGAAACCTTAGACATCCCACCACTGATTGTCCAGTAGCTGCAAAAAGTAGATCAAACAGTTAAAACCTGGCTAATAGATATTCTCAGACCAAATGGAATGAAAGTAATTCTGGTCAGAGAAACAGGTTGCACTACATGTTTCCTGCATGGACTAAGAGAAATTTAAGTCATCCTTTCACTCATAAAATAGGACCCAAGTTTTTCTGGGTTCCTAAGGCTAACCTTTGAATTCTTTTGCAGGAGAAGGTGAAACGAAACAAAAGGCACTGTTATTTAGACAGTGCTTGCTCAAGACACATGACTGGTGATAAGAAAAAATTCCTTTCACTCTCTAAAATAAATAGAGGAGGAGTTTTTTTTGGTGATGGAAAAAAGGGAATGATAACTGGAATTGGAAAGATTGGCTCATCTGAGTCAAAAGCAATGTAGGATGTCTACCTTGTAGAAAAATTAAAGCATAATTTGCTGAGCATCTCACAGCTGTGTAATAAAGGTAATAAAGTTATTTTTACTACTTTAGGAGCCAAGGTAAAAAGGATGGATACTAAAGAGGTTGTGCTCACTGCAAAGAGATACAAAAATGTATACAAAGGTAACATCATGGCACTACCAGGACCTAAGCTGACTTGTTTGAGTGCTGTAGAAAATGATCCCCTCCTTTGGCACAGAAGACTTGGTCATGCAAGTCTAAAACAGCTAAACATACTTTCATCTAAAGATATGGTATTGGGATTATCCAAGACCAAGTTCAAGGAAGCAAAGCTATGTAGTGCATGTGTAAGGGGGACACAGGTAATATCCTCTTTTAAGTCAAAGAACCATGTTAGCACTACCAAGTGACTTGACCTGGTTCATATAGACTAATGTGGACCCATAAGACTTTAAAGTAGAGGTGGAAAAAAGTGTGTGTTTGTAATTGTTGATGACTATTCCAGGTTTACTTGGACTTTGTTTCTAACCTCTAAAGAAGATGCCTTTGATGTCTTTGAAATCTTCATTAATAAAATTGAAAAGAAACTAAGCACTTTATTAGTTTCCATAAGGTCTAACCATGGTTCAGAATTTGAGAATGTAAAATTCTTGAAATACTATTCAAAAAAATGGTATAGAACACAACTTCTCAACTTCTAGAACACCACAACAAAATGGAGTGGTAGAGAGTAAAAAAATAGATCTTTCGAAGATATGGCTAGAACAATAATATTTGCAACAAGTATTACTAAAAACCTTTGGGCTGAAGCAAAAAGTACTGCAACTTATATCGTAAATAGATACATTATCAGACCTTTATTAGAAAAGACTCCCTATGAATTACTAAAAGGAAGAAAGCCTAACATCTCTCACTTTAGAATCTTTGAATGTAAATATTTCATACATAATAATGGAAAGGATAATTTGGGAAAATTTGAAGCTAAAAGTGATGAGGGAATCTTCTTAGTATATTCACTTCATAGTAAAGAATATAAGATCTTAAACAACAGAACAAACCATGTTGAAAAAAGCATGTATGTGATCTTTGATGAATCCTGTGTTAAGACTAACCTGCACAAAGAAAATGATGTTGAGAAATAGGTTACACTACCCATTTCATTGACTGAAGCTACCAAACTTGGAGGAACTTCAATAGGGGGAACTGAAGCTGAAAGCGCAGTGACAGGGGGAACTAAATCACCAACTACCCCAGATCAAAATGTCATCAGTGATCCCAGTAGTTCACTAGGCTTGGTTCAAAATAGGTACAAGTATCAAGGATCACATCCTATAGTAAATGTTCTCACTGAACTTACCTCTGGAATTACTACAAGATCTGGACTGAGAAGTATGTGTGCTTTCAAGGCATTCCTATTAGAAATAGAACCAAAAAAGATAACTGAAGCATTGCTTGATACTGATTGGATCATAGTTATGCAGGAAGAGCTGATTCAGTTTGAAAGAAGCAAAGTATGGCACTTAGTTGGCAGATCAGTAATTGAAACTAAGTGGATGTACAGGAATAAATTTGATGAGCATGGAATAGTCATAAAAACAAGGCAAGGTTGGTGTTCCAAGGATATAATAAAGAGAAAAGAATCCACTTTGATGAGACTTTTGCTTCTGTAGCAAGGCTGGAAGCTATAAGATTACTTGTTGCCTTTGCTTCCTACAAGGAGTTTACATCTATCATATGGATGTGAAGAGTGCATTTCTGAATGGCTTTCTCAAAGAAAAGGTGTATGTCAAGCAACCTCTAAGATTTGACAGTAAGGAGTTTCCTGATCATGTGTATAAACTGAATAAAGCCTTGTATAGGCTGAAACAAGCACCTAGAGCTTGGCATGAGAGGTTGTCAAAGGTTCTATTGGAGAATGGTCATTCTAGAGGTAAAATTAATTATACCCTATTCTTAAAAAATAATGGGAAAGATTTGTTAGTTGTAAAAGTATATGTGGGTGGCATTATTTTTGGATTAACCAATATGAATAAGACTCATGAATTTGCCAAACTTATGAGTAGTGAATTTGAGATGAGCATAATGGGAGAGCTGAATTATTTTTTGGGGTTGCAAATAAAACAGTCAGCATCAGGGACAATGATCCACCAGTAGAAGTATGTCAAAGAGCTTCTCAAAAGATTCTCCATGGAAAAAGCAAAGAAGATCACTACTCCTATTGCCACTGCCACAAAGATGGATTTAGATGAAACAGGTTCAAATGTAGAGCAAAAATTGTATAGAGGTATGATAGGATCATCATTATACCTCACAGCAAGTAGTCCTTACATTGTGTTTAGTATTTGGCTATGTGCCAGGATTCAAGTAAAACCCAAAGAGTCAAATCTAAAATTTGTGAATAGAATTTTCAGATATTTGAAGGGAACCAGTGGTCTTGGCTTATGGAACCCCAAAGGTAGAAATTTTAATTTGGTAGGATACTCAGATTTTGACTATGCAGGATACTTGGTGGACAGGAAAAGCACTATAGCAATGGTACACTTCCTTAGATCATGTTTGATTACCTGGTCCACAAAGAAGTAACATTCAATAGCTTTGTCTACTGCTGAAGCTAAATATGTTGCTGTAGGTTCTTGTTGTGCTCAATTGATATGGGTTAACCAACAACTCATGGACTTTGGTATAGATGTTGGTTGTGTTTCTATTTTTGTGATAATACAAGTGCTATTAACATAGCTAAAAATCCTATTCAACATAAAAGAACCAAGCATATTGATATTAGACATCACTTTCTCAGAGATAATGTTGGAAAAGGTCATATATCAATTATGTTTTGCTTTACTGAGGATCAGATTGTTGACATTTTTACTAAGGCTTTAAGTAGAGAACACTTTGAGAAAAATAGGTTAGGATTGGGGATGATTAAAATTGCATACGTCTCCCTCAATACTTGATTAGAATAAAGTTGTTCTTAAAAAGTGAGTGTTGGTTAATTCAGTCTCACACATTTAGTTGTGTATCCTAAGTCCAAGATCTTAGAATATGTTGACTAATGTATGTGTTGATTTTGCAGAGAGTTTTGATTACAACAACAATTTTGTCTATCTTTTCATTTAGGTATGATTATTATTGCTAACAGTAGCTAAAGAGAAATAAGTTGGTTACCTGCTTTCTTTCTGGTCCATTTAAACCGCCAAATTCAAAAAGTCACATTTACTCAAAAAGCTACTACTCGCTTTCCCATCAGTTCAGAAGTCCTCATCATTATGTTCTTTCCACAGGTATAGTTTCTCATCTTTTCAAATTCTTCCATTTCTTTTTTAAATACTCCTTCTCCTATTTCATGTTTCATACTCTTCTCTTCAATCAAGAAAAATTATCAGTTTATCAATGGCTTCCTCTTTATCTTCTTCATCATCTTTTTCCCCTAGTTCTGCTAAAAATCCCTGTACCACACATATCATTTATCCAAACATTACTTTACCTACCTTAATCCTTCCTTAAATCTCTCAAAGATTCACTGATTTTGCTGGTTTTTGAAATTTTCTAAACCCTTTTGCCCAAATTTCTTCACTTTCTCTATCCTCCTCGAAAGCCTTCTTTCCTCCTTATATTCTACTCAAAATTATTGAAGATGATGATAATCCTAGTGACAGAGATGACCTTCTTATCACAGAGTTAATCCCAAGAAGGTCCAGGTCCAAGTTTCCAAGAGAACCCCTTTCCATTCCCGTCACTATTGATAATACTACCCCTCTAAAACTTTCTCCAAATGTCTTTTTCCCTCGTACTCCTCATAATTGAGGATGAAAAAAATGAGAAGATGCATCCTTTGATGAGGCTCTTTGATTCAGTAAAAAAAAATGTGTGGCTACATCTGATCCCACCCCTCCTCGTGTATCTTCTCCTGATCTTCTACTTTGATTTGTCAGAAAGATAAAGACTATCATAGCCAAAGTTTCGAAACCCTCGTTGCCCACGAAACCCTCTTCTAAGACTACATGAAAAGCCTCCTTCTCCTCCTCTAAATTCCCTTACGCTGTCAAAGTATCCACCTCCTCAAAAGTTTTCCCTCCCAAGCCTTTTACTCGTCCCAAGAAATAGGTCACCACACCTATTCCTTCTGACTCATCTGACTCTGACTTTAAAGTAGATGCTAATAATAAGTTGGTACCTGAGTTTGAACTTCCCCACCCATGTTCTCATTAGGATACTCCTGAGGCTCATTATCTTTACTTTCAAAAGCAAAAATTAGATAGAGAGAAGGTAGTTAGTGGTTTTAGGGGCCTGATATGCAAATGTTACTGAAAAATTGAAGTTTCAATATTGGTCCCATTTATTTCTTCAGGGTGATCTTCAGAGTAGTTTTGCTAAGCCTGAAGTATATGAGTTTTATACGAATGGGGTGGGAATTGGTGATCTGTTCTCCACTACTGTCAGAAAGGTTACCATAAACCTTTAGGTTGCTGACATTTCTAGGATTTTACGTATTCCTTCTGGGGGATGGGGTTACTATGTTAAGGGTGCTTGGCCAACTTTGGATAATGTTGCCTCTACCCTCGATATATATAGAAAGTTTTCTGGAAATCCTAACTTGCTCCACCACAGAAGAGTCCTTAAGAGGGAGATGTCCCTAATATATCAACTCTATTTTAATTTGGTCCACAAAATAATTAGTCCTAGGAAGGAGAGATGGTTTGTGGATAGTTTTATTGATCTTACACTTATGGAACTGTTGAACACTGAGGTGAGAATTGATTTGCCTTGACTAATCCTGAAGCACATGCAAAGGGTTCTCCTCAAGGATATTAATGGACATGCCCTACCTTATCAGTTCTGGCTTACCTCTATATTTGAAGAGTTTGGTATTTTTGTCCAAGTGGGGTCTTCATAGACTACCAAGGATATAATAGGGCCTATGAACCACATGATGCTACCTATTTCCATGAGAAGTGCTGATACTCCAATACAAAGGTTGAGAAATGCACTAGCTAATAAACAAGCTGAGGTGGAAGTTTCTCAGGCAGCTTTGGAGGCTGCACAGGCAGGTCATGAAGAAGAAAAAGGGATTCTTCAAGATCAGATTACTTCCCTTACTTCACTATTAGAAAAAAGAGAGTTGAGAATGTTGATGTCATTAGGAGACTCACTTTCTTTCTTCCCTCTTCTTCATCTACTTAGCTCTTCTACTTTGTCTCTTATGACCTCCTAGAACTGTCTCTTTTTGTTGCTTCTCTGGGTAACTTGTTTTATCTTTAGTTTCTTTTGGTATATGCAGTCATATCTACTACTTAATGAAATGCACTTGATTATCATACAATTTTCTTCTTCTATTCCCTTATACTGCATTCATGTTGTATTATTCTGAATTTTAATTGTCTTAGTGATAGCCTCAATGGCCATGAATTATTAAACATTTTCACTTGTTAATCCAGGCTTTTGATGATGTCAAAAGGGGGAAGAGTAGGCTATGCAATGCTTATAACTCAATTGGACTAACCTGTGTTTCATTCTGCTTCTCTTACTTAAATTTCTTAGTAAGTTTATGTCAGGTGGTGTTGTGCTGTGTTGTGCTGCTATGTTTGTCACCATAAAAAAAGGGGAATATGTTAGGACATGTAGAGTTTTGATGATAGACATGTGAATGAAAGATGTTGTAAATGATGGTCTATCCAAGTGAACAAAGCTAAGCTGAAGACAAAAAATTGATAAGATGTTTATGTGTACAACTAGAAATAGATAATATCTATCACATCAGAAGTTGAGTGGAATGAGAAGTCCTACAAAAGAGTCCTAGTCAAGATGAAGAGAAATATGAAATAGTGCAGAAATTGGGTTGATCAAGAAGTCCAGCAATAAGAGAAGAAAGAGTCTTATTAAATCTAAGAGAGAAAGAGCCGACAATAATAAGTAGAAGAGTCACTTGGTAAGATTCCTATTGGAAAGAGAAGTAGACGTCAAAAAGGACTTTATTAGAGGAGGGCTTAAATACAACAAAAGGAATTAAAAGGCTGGGTGCTCAATCACTGAAAAGGAAATCAACAATCAACATATTAGTTCACATATTTGAAGAAGAACCTGGTCTCTTACTTAGCAAGTCTTAGACTGTGTGTAGTAGGTAGGTTCTTTGAGTTGTAATGAGTCATTTTTCTAGTCTCAGTGATCTATAAATTGAGTTAGGAATTGTGTCTTCAAGTTAGGGAACTCGAAGACTTGGGAACACTTACCTTGGAAAGATTTATGTTTTTGTAGTGATAGGAGTTAGAAGTTTTAATTCCTAGTTTACAAGAAGTCTTGTAATTCTGTTGATTTTTGAGGTTCAAGTATTATAGTCAAGTTGGGGTTAAATTCTATAGAGGTACAGGTTGTGGTTTTTTACACCTTACTTGAGCCGGGTGTTTTCCACGTAAAAACACTGTGTTCAATATTTACTTCTATGAACCACGTTTACTTACTTGTTTTACAAATAGGCAATTAGTATGGCTCGTACTGTAACAATCAATGCTTTTCATGGTGAACATTTTTCTAGAACATAAAAAAAGAAGATAAAATGTCTTCTCTGGGAGTTCCGACAGAGAATCTCATGACTCAATAAGGCAATGCTTCTCACATGCCCTTTCAATTAATTTCTCATCGATAAAATAGGAAACTATCTAGAATGAATACACTCCGTAAAACTTGAAACTAATAGTCGTGGAAAGTTGAGATATCTGACTGGAGATATAAAAAAACCGAAAGTCAGAAACCTAAAGATGAACACCTTGAGATCAAACAATTCATCCTTAATTGCCTGGTTAATAAATTTCATGCAATCTGTTATCGGTAAACCTTATCTATTTTTCCCCACTGCCAAGGATGTGTGCGAAGACATTAGAGAGATATATTATGATGTAGAAAATTTCTATCAAATTTTTTAATTAAAAATAAAACTATGGAAAACTAAGAATGGTGAAAAATAAGCCATTGCATATTATAACGAAATGGTCTCTTTGTAGAAAGAGTTAGACCAGTGTGACAATGACAAATGTGAGTGTTCTATGGATAACATTAGAGCAAATAAAAAGAAAGAAAATGAAATATTTTACCTTTTTTTAGCAGGATTGAATCGCGAGTTTTAGGAGGTCTTGTCACGAATCCTAGGAAAAAAATCTTCTACCCTCACTTAGTGAAATTTTTCTGAAGTGCAAATAGAGAAAACTAGGAGAAACGTTATGTTAAAACTGATTTATGCATTGACTAAAAGCTAATATAAACTCTCCAACTCTTATAACAATGAAAAATGAAGATGACAAATAGAAAAGGCCATGGTAAGATCATTGCAAAAAATACTGACACACCTGTAAAACATGTTGAAAGATTCATGAAAACCACTAAACTGGAAGAAGAAGGGGGTTGATAATCATGATTTTCAATGTCAACATGATCAGGACCATCAAATAACTTATTTGGATTAGGGGAAATAACCTTTTTTAGAAATATCTCCATTTACAAAGGAACAATTGGAAATTATGCACAAACTCCTACTATCTCTACAATTTCATCCAAATGTACCAAATTCTTCTACTCCTTTTTATTCTTTTACTGAAATAGGTATTCTACTTTCCGCTTTTATTAGTGCTAACTCCAACCAAATAGATTTTTGGATCATAGATTCAGGAGCTACTAATTACATGACTAAAAGTTTTCCATTTTTGCTCTACTTATACTCCTTGTGCGGGGAATAATAAAGGCAAGTTTGCTGATGGTTCCTTCTCTACAATTGCTGGAAATTGAACTATTAATTATTATCTACCCTCACACTTTATCATATTTATCATGTTTCAAAACTCTCTTGCAATCTGTTTTCTGTCAGCAAAACCCATTTTATTAATTATCGTGCTATTTTTACCCTGATTTATATGAATATCAGGAAAAGATCTCGAGGAAGATATATGGAAATGCTAGATAATCTGGAGGTCTTTATTTTCTTGACAACATGAACAACTCTCTACAAATGAATACTATTTCTTTGAACTCTACTTTTGTTTTGAATAAAGTCATGCTTTGACAATATACGCTTGGACATCCAAGTTTTTATTATTTAAGACATTTGTTACCTTAGTCATTTAGAAATAAAAATCCATCTTGTTCCAATGTGAATTCTGTGAAACGGATAAGCATCAACGATTGTTTTTCCCTCTCAAGAGTATCAGACTTCAATTTAATGACCCTCACATTCATTTTTCTTCTTTTCAAACATTTTCAGTGTCTAGAGCTTTTCTATAACTGCCCCAAGTTATATATGACTTACTAGGGCTAATAGTTTATTTTTTGGACTATTCGTAAGAGAATTTTAGCAATACCAAATATATTATGCAATATTTAATTTAAATTGGCATTTGGTAGAAATATTATTTATTTTCCTTTTAAAATATTTTTGATATTGATAGAATTTTTTAAGTTACGATATATTTATGTTACTTTACAATAGCTTTTATAGTCTATTAATATTTTAAGTGAAAATAGTAAATTTAAATATGTAAAAATATTATTATTATTATTATATAATAGATATTTTATTATAAATAATTTTTTATTAATTATGATATATTCAAAATATTATATTAATTTTATCATGAACCTATGCAATATCCAAGTTCGACTATAACAAAGAGCAAGGGATGGTGTTGCCACACCCCTGCACGTGGAATCTATGCACAAGGACACCAAATTAAGTGGTGTCATTATGTTATCAATATAAGGCCAAGTGATTACAATCATAGGTGTTAAGAAATATAAATGCAAATTCCATTCAAACATATCTTTTAAGAATTCTAAACTTTCAAAGTGCAAAAATCCATTCAACATTAAAGTGTTAACATTCTGTTGCTGTGACCTTTCTTAAAAAATTGCTATTAATTAATTTCATTCATGCTTTATTGTATTACCAAGTAAATTTTAAGATACGGCAATATTTATTTAACTCGATTTTTAGTGGGGTACTTTCCGTAGGTTTCGCAGAAAGACATTTTAGCTTTGACGTCCAACTAGGCTAGACTTACCCCTACCTTTAGGTTGAGCTTATTTATGATAATTGTGTACTATTATGCTTGTTTCGGACAAGTAATTGTAATTTGCATACCATTTATATATATATATATATATATATATATATATATATATATATATATATCATACCCTATCTATCCCCATTTTAGTAAATTTTGATAACTTATCTTTTAGTTTAATAGAACATTCCATCATTTTAGAATGTGGAATTAAATTGTGAAACTTTAGATATGTGAGGGTGTAATGCCCCGATTATCTGAACCAGAATGCTACACTATGCTCATGACCTCAAAGGACCACAAGCTAACCCATGAATGATATTTGTACCTGTACACTGCATAATATAACATAAATATGTGGAAACATGTACTGAAAGGCCATAAGGTTCAATATTGAACATGCTCTGAATATTAACAATGTCTAAATAAAGTGGTATCATAATACCAAAACAAAACTGAAATACTGAAGTCTAAATCTAGTCTGTAATCTAGTCTGAAAGCCTCTAACTGTCTGAAGTGGGGAGTGGAAGGAACATGTCTCCAACAAACTCCCACCTACTAAAAGCCAAACTGAAATACTGAAGTAATAAAGTAGTAATCATGAACTCGAAGAATGAGGAATCACTGCTGAAATCTGCAATGCTACTACTGCTCTAGAACTCATGCCTCTGAACCTATGGAGTAACACAAGAGAAAGTACCATAGCGCAAATGCGTTAGTGCGTTTGAATGTACTGAGTATACGAGTGAGGTAGGCTGAATGCATGGGGTTCATATGCATAAACAATACTAATATGAATAACAAGTATAGGCATGAGAGTGCATACATGAATACATAGTAACTGTGATCATGAAAACATGATAACTGAATCTGTACACTAATAACGTGGTTTACTGATATCTTGCATGACTGATACTGGGGTTCTGACATGATCTCAGTTAGTTATCAGATATCAGTAGCATTCCATCAGTCAAAAAAATTTAGTAAACTTAGTCCATGTACAGTCAGTAAATCATGTTTAGTCTCTTCATTTGGGAGTACAAGTTAGCACCGAGTGAACCCAAGGATGGGAACTCACCTGCCAGTAGAGGGTGTGATTCCTAGAAGCAATTCTTACATTCTAGAACTACATAACCAACGTAGGTTGAGACATCATACCTGCTAGTTGAGGAAAGATGAGGTGGCCTAACCTGCCAGTAGAGGGTTTTTATAGCCTGTCTTTATCAGTGGTGTGATATTGACACCCTTCCAATCAGGACAGAGATTGAACCCCAGTTTAGCTATATTGGTAATGGGGCATGTCGGTTAAGCAACTACCTCCCACAGTTTCAGTATCAGTCTCAGTAAAGGAACTCAGATAGTTCTTTATATTTTAAGGACTGTTAGATACTGTCAACTCAGTTATAGTAAGGAACTTAGATAGTTCTATCATACTCAGGACTATCAGAAATAGTCACTCATGGATTGGAGGGGGTGAGGACATTGATCCTGATGTTACTTCTGCAACTGAGAAAATAAGAAAAGAGGCTCATGTTACTAAAAGAACCAGATCCTCCAAATCAAAGTTTGGTAGCCCTGCAGAAATGAAAAAAAACATATTGCTGTGAAAAAAAGAAAGTCTCTGAGGGACCTGGTCCCAAGAAGATAAAAACTATTGAAAAAGTAGAACCAAGTAGTGATTTCAAAAGAAAAAGAAAGAAGGAAGAGAAGAAGGCTAGGTTGAGAGAGAAAAGTAATGAAGTTTTGAAAACACAGAAAGTATTATCTAGGAAAGTGTTTGATCCCAGGATTTATGAGAAACCTTGCATGGTTGAAATAGTAGAATATGTCAAACACCAGGGCTGGTCACACATCTTGGAGGAACCAGCCCCCCATGGTTTTTAAAGTGGAAGTGAGAGAATTATATTATACAATGGAGTTCTCAGATAATGGGTTAAGCTTAACAGTCAAAGTGCAAGGACAAAAAATCAAATTGGATAAAGAGTCACGAGAAAAAATCCTAGATGTGCCTGTAATAAATGGGGAGGACTATTGTAAAGAAACAAGCCTCAACTGAGTTCATGATAAATACTTCTAAGGTAAGAGGAACATCAATAACTGGTGTGAGAATGAAATTTTTCAAAAGTGAATTCCAATTAGTATTTGAATTTGTGAATAAGGTTCTTTTGTCCAGATCAGAGAAATGGACCATTGCCTCTATTGTTGATTTATTTCTATTAGAGTGTTTGAGTAAATTCAAACTGATAAGTATACCTACCCTTATGATAGAGCACATGAATAAAGTGATCATTGAGAAGTAAGGCAAACATGGGATGCCATATGGGTACTTCTTGAACAAGATTTTTAATTACTTTGGAGTGATTGGGACAAAGGGGACTCCTTGAATAGTTAAACAAAAGTTCAGCTTAACAACATTAGTGGAAAATAAATGCATAGAATGAAAAGTGGGAATTGTGTCCCAAGTGTTAGAAATTTTAGCTGCTCATGAAAATTTAAGAAATGAGATAGAGGATATAAGGATCCAATTAGCAACAAAGGATGATGAGATAGTGCACTCAAAGATGTAGAATTAGAAGTTTTCCTCAGAGGGACTTGGTACCACTGCAGAACTTGTAGCAAAAAATGCAAAACTCCAAGTCAAGGTTGCAGAACTCACTCAGGAGTTTCATGGTTTGAATGTCAAAGTTAAAGATCTCACTAAACAATTGCTAAATGCTCATGTTACAGAGAGTTGTAAATAAGAGTTATTGCTCAAATCCTTCTCGACTAAGCCCCCTCTTCCTTAGTCTTATCATTTCTATGTCAGTTTATCATTCCATATCTTTGCGTTTTTTAGTTTTTAGCAAAGTTTTAGTTTTCTAGTGCTTTACTATTTGATTGCCCGTGACTGACTCTAAGGGGCCTAGTCCCTCATAGTGTGGTGCAACCCCTTCATGTTCCATCACCACGAAAAACATATGTCACTATCAGATCCTTAGGGTAGGCCATATCATAAGTGTTACTTGATGTATGAATCCTCTAGGATACAAGGTTTAACCACTTACAAGCGTCGATTGAGAACTAAGTACAATTAATACCCCAGCGAAAGGCCAATAGGCCTACTTTCTGAACTTCTCTGAACCATAATTTCCCGCAACCACTTCATGTCTATTTCCCAGAACCTACTTATAAACTCAGTGTTGATATGTGTGGCATCCTGAGCACTTCATTAATAATGAATGTCTACCGGAATATCCATACCTCGAATATGGATGGTGGTAAGAGGGATCTCCCAAATCATGGTAGGGAGTATATCATAAAACTCCCCGACCAAGCCCGAGACCTTAGGAGGATCCACCACTAGTGGGCCTAATCGAAATCCTGCAACCAATTGCTGAATTCCAATGCTTTCTATTTCACCCCTCTCATGACAAAGCCTTGCTCATAGCAAAACTCAGTAAGCCTATAGTCGTGATGTTATTCCCGACTAGCTTCATTAGGAAACCTTTTATAGGCAAGGTCATTCTCTTGATTTTCATCCATTGGGAATGTTTGACCTAGAAATTTTAATAAGAAAACCCATTAGAATTCATAAGCATCAAGAATATTAAAATAGAAAAGTAAAAATTGTTAGCTTTTAGATAGAAGGCACTGCAGCCTCCAACTATAACGACATGCATGTCGCACTAGTGATGTTGCTATAGAGGGATTTTCTCTCATATAGTCATTGTCCTCATAGTTAAGAGGTGGAACAATGGAACCTCTTGACTCAAAAATTCCCATTTTCAGTTTTGATTTTAGATTAGCATTTCAATAGAATTTTAGAAACTAGTTATACAAAAATTTGGGCACGACAACTGCTAAATCAACCCAAATCATCCATTTAAACCCAAGAAGAACCCTTTGCATTCTATTTCTTTTTGGGCTCATTTAACTAGTAAAATTTGAGTTTCCTATGCTCAAAATATGATGAAGCATTGTGATTCTATTTTAAAAGGAAACTCTGGCAAAGTTTTTGGAGAATATCCAAAGTTAACCTTATTTTGAGCAGTATCTCTCATTCTAGGATGAAAAATCCAAAGGGAGGGATTATGTAGCACTTTGTAACTTCCGACACATATACAACTAAGTGAACTTGATTAAAAAATTTATTTAACTCGAGATTGTAAGGCACCATTACATATTTTGTGTATACTAGTTCTACTCATATAGCACTTGATGTAACCTTATCATATTGGTTAGAGACCCAGTTTATTAATTGATTAGTAATGATTTAAACAAGATTTGGAGATTACTATAATCCCCCATGTGACTTAGCATGTGTTTGGCCAAGTTATCCTCGATGGAAGTATTTAAACACGAGATTGAAAGGTGTTATTCTGACTGAAGGTTTAAAGTGGTAAAGTTTATATAAGTGTTAATTTAAAGTATAGAGGTTAATTTTTAAAATATAAAATAAAATAAGTGAGTTGCTTTCTTGACTTAAATTAAGCTAGTATGTGACAAGTAGGTGCAGGTGCATCACCTACTAAGATTATTTTGACCAGTTTATTGGATCAAGTACACCCATCACTTGACAAATCTGACCAAAATTAAGAGAATGAGAAGTAGGAGAATGGACAGCCCAAAACCCCAATTTGCCTAAGGCCAATATTTTTAAGCCCACAAAAGGGGGAACCTTAAAATAAACCAAGTAGGTGCATCACCTTCTTGGACTTATGACCATCTTAAAATGGAAAATTAGGTGCATCACCTACTTAACCAAATTATTTTCCAAAATGAGCAAGAGGAGGTGGATGAAAATGGGTTATATAAGATCAACATGAGCTGATTTTCCCTTTATTTTAACCTATAAATATCCAAATTCTATTAGTTTCACTCAAGGTCTCTCTTGGCATCAAATAGTTGTCCTAATTTTCTCCTAGGTTTCTTAGAGAAATCCTCCTCTTTTCCAGCCAATGTAAGCAAAAATATTCATGATTTTAGCTTAATTTTTCCATCGGAGCTCAGGATTTTATGTTATTCAAGCCTAATTTATGGGGTAGACCCTTTCTTAAGTTGACTACCTATTTTTCTTGGTTATTGAGAGATTTTCTCTTCATTTTAATTTAAGTATGAAGAAAAGTTCAAGCTTTTGAAGATGTACAAGTTAAGGGAACAAATTTACAAATTTGAGGTAAATTTACCGCCCATATTGGTAGAGAATTTTGTAGGTATTTTGCCAAGAACTTGTGGGCTGCTTATCAGAATCCTTGAGTTCACTCTATTCTCATTATGTTACAGGATGTTTGGGGCTGATTTAGGAGTTGTTTTATAAGTGTATAATGGGGGATATTTTGGTTTACTTCAGGAAGGGACATGGCCAGTTTTATGGAATTATAGAAGGAGTTGGTGATGATACACCACATAATTGGGTATTATGGGAGCTTGTTTCCTGCCACACTTTGTTGTATTGTGTGACACCCCAAAAATTCAAGCCAATGTTAGAAATATTCTCTAAGTTCATGCAAGATCAAACCTTAGGTTTTGGTAGTTTTATTAGTGATTTATATGCATATTAAGGTCACAAATAGCTCCTAGCTTATAGGCAAGTGAAAACATCCCTTAGAAATTAAGTTCTTGTAAGGAATATAACTATAGTCATCTTCGAAAGAGCATAAATTTTGATGTACTTATAATTTTTTATCTCAAGACCCACCAACAAATAGATAATTGAATTAGATTTCCAACGATACAAATTTTACCTTAATCTAATATTGGGGTAAAAATTTATGGCCAAATTAATAAAACACTACCAAAGCTTCCACTGACTACGACTCCTAATAGCAACTCATAGTCAGACCCTACGAGTAGACAAGAGGAGTCTTCGTCATGATAGTAGGGATCAAAATTTGGATTCCTGATGATGACTCAATCCATGACTCATAGACAGACCTTATGAGTCATGGCCAAACTCGTCGGGATGGCTTCCAGACGATTCCTAAGTTTTTTTTTTTCATATTTTTCCATTATTTTAACCCCAAAAATACGTCATTTCACCCTCCAAACAATAGTTATCAAGCATAAATATTACCCTAACCTATCATAACTCAGAAAACATTCATCGTAAAATAAAAAGAGATAATTCCTTTCTTCCCAAAACCAATTAGGGTTCTTCAAGTTCAAGTTCAATCCCAAAAAATTTATCCAAGGCTTCTACATTCAAGTATGTGGGGTAGTCATCAATGAGTTCCTTTCACCCATTGAGTCCCAAAATTCACTTTTTGTTCAAGTATGAAATTTTAAATCTTCTTTGTGAAATTAACCATGTAAATCACATATTTAATCAGTGTTCTCTCAGTAATTTGAATTCAAGTTATGTCAACATTTGTTCCCATGTGAATTAAGCTATTTAATGTTTTGAATTTCAATTACCCGTGTCATATTCAATTGATTCTATGTCAAATTATCAAGTTATGAACTAAATCGTGTGAATCATACTCTTATATGCTTAAAGTTTCAAACACCTATGTCATGTTTAGTCATTACCATATTAAACTATCAAATTTATGCATTTAACCATGATAGCATGATATCCTCCCAAGTTGAATTTATCTTGTTAGAGCCCTTGGGTGTTGCACCACACAGTGAGGGACTAGGTCCCTCCAAATCAATTCATAGGCAAACAAACACTAATTGTGTAGGAAAATAAAAGACAATGCTTAAAGAGTAAAAACACACATATTTTTATGTGGAAACGCTGAAAGGGAAAAACCACGGTCTTCCCTCACAAGCACCAAAGAAATCCACTACAACCAACCTCTTGATTACAATCTATATTTCATCCTACCTCCAGGTTCCTTTCACTTATAGTAACTCTACAACAAGCTCATCTAGGTAACTTTGCTAAGGACCCTCTACACTGATTAACTCGAATCAACAACTAGTTTAGGCAACTCTAACTAAGCATCTCTTTCAATAAAAGAGAAAGCTACTCTTATAGCATGAGTAGTTCATTTACAATCAACTCTCGAGAATACTTACTCACTCTTTAAGCATACTACAAAATAAGAACATCAGTAATGCTTGAGCAATCTTGAATTAGAGTTTTTGCTGCCTCTCTTCGTTCTTTATAATTTTCAAAAACCAATTGATGAAGAGGGGTCTCTTTCCTTTTATAGCTAAGTGATGCTTTGATCTGAAAGATCATTGGTCCAACTATCTTAATTAATACAAAATAGCAACTACAAATTTGTTACACAAGATAACAAAACTGTGTAGACAATGCCTACCACCTGAACTGTATCTTGCACATCTAGGGACCTAGTCCCTTATAGTTTATCTACTCATCATCAAAACTACATATAGCAATTTTCCCTCTTTTTAATGATGACAAACCAAACTATACAATTTGAGCATTAGTGCACATTTATCATATTTGATTAGAGTGATTAGTACCTAAAGATGAATATTCCCCCTATCATCATGCTTTCTTCTCCACCATGCAACATAGGGACTGGTCCCTTGTTATACATTTGCAGCAAAAACCTTTGATCTACACATATTAGCTTCCTCCTATCATTGTGCACCTTCATTTAGTGCATTTGCACTCACACTTCCCTCTGTTAACATGACTCTTTTTATCTTAGCACATTACATGGTACCTGATCCCTAAACATCACACTTATCACACTATATCCTGACACATAAAGCCAGTTTTCCCCTTTTTTGTATCATTGAAAAGGATTGACAGTAAACCCAAGAGGAATGATAGGTACAAATTAGTTAACTCATGGCCACTAAGGCAACTCTAGCATGAAAAATAGCTTTTAAAAAGAGAGACTAGATCAAGCACATAAATTAGAATTCATTCATTTTTAAGAAGTTAAATATTGATACAATATGCAAAAAATCAACAAATAACTATCTTTTAAAGGCCACAAGAGAATCAAAGACCAGAAACTAACACAAGAGACTGACATACTAGGACTCAAGTAGAAGGGGGTTTAGAGGAGAGATATTTGAGCAACATGTCCATTATAGCATTCTCAACAACATGAGAATCCAACAATTGTTTTGTGAGAGTTTTAACTTCAACATTTAACCCTTTAATCTCACCAGTTAATTCTGCATCTTTCCCCTTTAGCTTTGTATTTTCTATTACCAGTTCCTCAGTGGTACCTGGGCCTTCAATTTTATCTTTTGAGAATTCCATTGTGTAGTAGAATTCCCTTAACTCATTTTCAAAAACCATTGGTGCTATTTCCTCAATTAAATGTAACTATCCTTAATGCCTGACATATGCTATCAACTTCATTATCCTAGGTTTCTCATAAATTCCGGGGTTAAAAACTCTTCCTGACAAGATTTTTGGGTTCTCAAGTTTCCAATCCTTTATTTTGTGCCACTACTTTGCTCTTATTTCTCATAAGTTTTTCTTTTCTTAGTACCAGGTCCCTCAAAGATTTTCTTTTTTTTTCACATCTTTGTGCTTCTTCTTGCTTACCTAGGACTGCCAGATTTTAAATCATAGGACGTGATCCTTTCATTATCATGAACTTCTAGTCTTTTATTCTTAGATGCAATAATAATATCAAAATCAATTTTCTCATATGAAAGTAATACAAACTCCCCATTCCTCTTCAAATCATCTCGTTTTCTTTCTATTTGCTCTTCCCACTTATAGAACTTTCCATGGAATCATGTTCAAGTAAGAATAAATTTTTAGCTACCCAATTTATGCCACTGAATGGATCAGATTTCTTTATAGGAATTTCTTCATCAACCAACTGGGCAAATATAGTGTTTGACTTAGAGGGGATAGAAGAACTAGGTTCTTGCAAATTCTTAGAAATTCTAGTACCTTTCAATTTATCAGAAGGAACATGGATTTGAGAAGCATTAGAGGATACTGTTTCTCTGAGAAAAATGGGGCATTTTTGGATTCAAAATTTTCTTGTTTTATTTATGAGTTAGATTCTTGATTTAGGCGAACATCCAAAGCTATCTCAGCAAGATTTGTAGATGTTCAACTGCAATGGTTTCACTAAGGATTTAAGGAATTTCAAAAGAAAGACAAAATGGGTAAGGCATTTTGTGACTCTTCAAATTTGTTGTGGACTGACATCTTTTGTTCAGATAGGATAGAAAATTTGACCTTTTTAAATAGAAATTTTATGAATTTTTAAGGCACATTATTTTGGTACTAACCTGTGAGATAGAACCAGGTCCCTCTCTTTCTTGAATGAATTCTCATCTTGTGATTGCTTTAATTGTTTTCTTCAAAAGCTATCCCCATGGGTGTAAACCTGCAAAGGTATGGTATTGAGCTAGACCAAAATTCACCTACCTTTTCAAGGATATCTTTCTCCTAAGCATAGATAGTTTTGAGAGGAAACATCGAATCACAAGATAGATCCAGTTGATTAGATCAATTTTGGTTTTGCCTTTCATCATTAACAATATCATCTCTTTTTCTTCAATCCATAGGGTTTCCTTTTTGTAATGGAGATTTTCAACTATATTCTGTCATGGATCAAGTTCTTTAAAGTTAAATATTTTACCTGAGATGTTTCCATCTTAAAATGTCTTTAGAGAGAGAATGTAGTCAGACCTTCCAAGATTGAGCCTTTTTGTCACCCATTTTTTATGATTATTCCAAACTACAATTCTCTTCCTTATTCTTGAGATCATGATCACTTATCAAATTTTGGAACCCATCAGACTTTGAGTTCCTAGTAGCAAGACAACAGAGTGGTCAAATCCTTCTTGGTCCATCTGGGTAGAGAATTCCTTTTCATAATTTTCTGATGTTTGAAGCCCATAAAATGTACATTCCCTTGCTGATTGTATATCGAATAATTCATTCTAGCTCTAATCCAGCTCTAACAATTTTCTTTTATATGCCCATCTTTTCCACAATGAGTACACAAAGGCTTAAGGACCTTGTTCTTAGGATCATGAGCAACCTTCCCTTGAGACCCATGAAGTTGGTTTTCTTCTTGATAACCAAGGACCTCCTCATTATTAGCACCTTTACTAGTTATGTTTGAAAGGATCTGAGAGGATGTAGTCCATTGCAGGGATTTCTTAAGTTCTTCCTTCAGATGGACTAGGTCCGGTTCCCCTCCAACTTCCCATTCTCCTGGAGTGTAGACATAAGATACTTTTGGGAATCCTCTGATTTTTCTTCAAGCTTAACCTGAAACTTTGATGCTTCTCTTTTCCCTTTACTCTTAGAAGCATCTTTTTTCTCCAGTTGACTCACCAAGCTTAGATTTTCAAATTCGAGCTTAGCAACTTGTTGCTCAGTTTTAGATATCTGGAACATTAGATATATCAACTCAATTTCTTGACTTTCTACTTTGTCTTCTAGATCATTTGTATCATTAGTCATCTCACACATGGAATCAATTAACATATTGATAAGCTTTTTTATTTTTTCTAGTAGAGTAATTCTATAAATTTTCTTTATTGTCAAAAAGTGTTACCTTATTTTCTTCTTCATCTTTATTGTTATCCATAAAAGAAAATATGGAATCAAAGGTCACTTTCTCATCCTCCCTTGCCGGCATGGAGATATCTTTCTGTTTCCCATTTTTATCAGATTCACTAGAGAAATCTTCCCATATTGCTAGAGTCTGCTTTACTGCATAATTAGCTGCAACCTCTTTGCTTAATTTTATAGGGAACTGGTCCTTTTTCTTTGCTTTATCACCACCAGTCTTGAGATATTCCTGATAGTCTAATTTGTGTATTGGACAATTCTCAATGAAGTGCTCAGGACTTCCATATTTATGTAAACCTCCATAATGGCTCCTTTTCTGCTGCTACTCCTACTCATTTGAAACTGGCCACTTTGTCTCATAGCTTTAACTATTATTTTTGCCAAATAGCCAACATCTGTGTCTTGTTCATTAGAGTCTGATTTAAATTCTTTTAGTGCCAGAGATTTTTCCCTCCTTCCTCCCTTCTTCTCTTTCTCATGCTGATTTTTGAGCTCATGCATTTTTATATTTCCAATAAGCTCATCCATAGATAGAGTCTTCAAGTTCCTTACCTCAATATTAGCATCTACTTTTCTTTCCTTGGATTTCGGTAGAACCCCAAGAATCTTTCTAACTTGCTTGTACAATAGAATCACTTCCCCTAAGAAGTGAAGCTCATTTGTGATGGAAGTGAATCTTGTGTGCATTTCTTGTGTTTTCTGTCCTTTGTTCATGGTGAAGGTTGGGTAGTTAGCATGTAAAATTTGGAGTCCTTCTCATTAGTAGTTCCTTTATGAGCTGTCTTCAAGTAGTCCCAGATTTCCTTGGTTCTTTCACAGGCTAAAATCCTTTTTGTATTCATCTAGTCCTATGCCACAGAGATATAGTTTCTTTGCATTGTAGTTTTTCTCAATTCCTTTTCTATCTTCATGTAACGACCTGATTTGCTGAACCGGAATGCTACACGGTGCTCATGACTTAGAAGGACCATAAGCTAACCCATGACTGATATCTGTACTTGTATACTATATCAGATAACATAATAATGCAGAAACATGCACTAAAAGGCCATAAGGTTCGATCATGAACATAACTGAATAATGTAACATCTGTGTAGGGTAATAGAATACCCAAAACAAAACTAAAGTCTAAAACGTGATAGTTATATCTAGTCTGCATCTAGTCTGTATCTAGTCTGAAAGCCTCTACTGTCTGAAAAATCTAAATAAGAAGTTGATGAGATATGTCCCCAACTAACTCTAACTAATAAGATAATCAATAAGATACTAGAAAATCATTATGTCCTCAAAGGATGAGGAATTACTCTTACTTTAACTACTGAATCTGGAATCTACTGCTGATCTGGAACTCGTGTCTCTGAATCTATGGTTTAACATAAAAAGAAAGCACCATAGCGCGAATGCATCAGTACATATGTACCAAGTGTACATGTGAGGTAGGTTATATGCAATGTTTCACATGCATGA
The DNA here is from genome assembly GCF_002878395.1 of Capsicum annuum. Lineage (NCBI taxonomy): Eukaryota > Viridiplantae > Streptophyta > Magnoliopsida > Solanales > Solanaceae > Capsicum > Capsicum annuum. The sequence goes on from NC_061116.1 coordinate 30,658,985, forward strand.
ATAATGTTATCTGACTGTCTAACATGAATATGAGAATACTTGCATAAATATATAACTGTTACTGACAACATGATTTTATAATTTCTGAGTCTGTATATTGATAACATGACATGCTAGTAACTGATATGACTGATAACATGAAGGACTATATATGAATAATGCTGATAACATGAGTGACTGTATCTGACAGTCCTGAATCTGATGCAACTATCTGAGTTTCATACTGTATCTGAGTTGACTGTATCTGACAGTCCTAAAATTTGAAGAACTATCTTAGTTCTATTACTGAGACTGATTGAATGTATCTGACAGTCCTGATTCTATAACATGAAACTGTGGGAAGTAGTATCTAACCAACATACCCCAAAGGTGCTATAAAAGCTAAGCTGGGGTCCAATCTATGCCCTGATTAGAAGGGTGTCAATACCGCGCCACTGGTAAGGACAACATGTAAGTAACCCTCATATAACAGGTAACTCTAGTGAGAACGGTGGGAACCCTCACATAAAAGGTTAAGCCACCCTATCTACCCTCATATAGAAGGCTACGATGTCTCAACCTATGCTGGATACATAGTTCTGGAATGAAAGGATTTCTTCTAGAAATCACACCCTCATGTAACAGGTGAGTCCATATCCTTGGGTTTACTTGGTGCTAATTCCTACTCCCATCTGAATAGATTCTTAACATGATTTACTGAACTGAACTGAGCATGGACTGAGTTACTGAATTTCTGTGGCTGATGGAATACTACTGATATCTGACAACTGACTGAGTGATGAGATCATGAAGATTTTTCCTGAGTCATAAGGCTATCTGAAGTCTAAGAGTTCATAGCTTGACCGAAAGTATCGTGAAAACTTGATATGGGTCTAGTCACACAACTAATATTTCAGGTATAAGTACCCTCAGGACTCGATAGAAGGAAATTGACATGACTTGATATTCTTGAATACATGATAATCACCACAATACGTTTATTGAAGCATTTCATCAAACGTCTAATAGGCATAAGCTTGTACATTTATGGGGATTTTCATGATGTCATGCTAGTTAGGCAAATTTCTTTCATCTTGGCATTTTATCAAACATATGGCAGGCATAGTATATATAAACATCATGGTATGGTAATTAAACATCATGGTTAAATTCCAATTCCATTATACAAGGTTTTAGTCATGATATTTCATGAATCTTTATCTATACTAATCAACCCATATGGAATTTATCATCAAATCATGGAATAGAAATCAATTCCTCATTTATCAACATGAAAGATAACATATAAAGCATGAAAACATAAAGAAAATCCATAACTTGTAGGTAAAAAGGATTTTTGGACTTCATGGATGAAAGGAGTCCATGAATGAACACTATGCATACCTTATTTCATGATTTTGTGAAGATTGATGGTGAAACCTTCTTGAAATTGGACCTTCTATGAAAACCCTAGCTTGAGTTCTTGAGAGTATTTGGTAAAAACATCAATATTTTGGATGAATAAGGGCTAAATCCCATGTTTAGAAGCTTATATAGGGGGAGGAAAATTGATCCTTTTAACCTTGGACACGTAATTTAATTTTCAGTAAAATTTCCCAAATTGGGCCCTTGGCGTGACGCGGCGTTATTGCGTCGTGTCACTGGAAATTGACGATTGGGAAACTGCATTGTGGCACGACGTGGATCTATTGTGTTGCCACCGTATCTATGAGCTGGAAGTTTAGCGCGACATGCTAGTATTGCAAAGCAACAATGGAAATTGACAATTGCCATTTGAGCTATCTCCGCGATGCGCTGAAGGCTCAGGTCAAATACTGTCTCACTAAAAAGGCTCTAACAGTTCGCTCGGGTGTCGAATTTGGGCGAATTATATATCGATGGAAATCTTATTCAATTTCCCACATGATAGGAAGTGAAATTATGGAAATACCATATGTATAAGAATGAATTATTATTTCAAAGAAAGTTCTAATATTATTGAGATAATTTTTGAGCTAAGAAAAACCACGGGTATTACACTTCATCATTGAACTCTCTTCTTATTTTGATGACCATTATTGTAACATATCTTTCTTTGAATTTTTTTATAGGTACATAAGGAACATCAAGTATAATGTCCATTAACTCATTGTCCTCAGCCAAAATAAAGTCAAACATCCTTGTTTTCCACCACCCATAGTACTATCCATTGAATCTAAGTGGTCTAGTGGTTGATTTCCCTTCATCTAGATTAGGTAGAGCAACCATTCTAGCCAAGACACTCTAGGTGTGAACCTTTTAGAGTGACCTTGATCTGATACAAATTGTTAGAACCCATAGGGGTTGCATCGCACAGTGAGGAACTGTAATGCCCCAAATTTGATACTCGAAATGCTGCACAATGCTCAAGTCCTCGAAGAACCACAAACTAACCCATGAATGATATCTGTACCTATAACTGCATAAAATACTGAATAATGCAGAAACATGAGTTGAAAGGCCGTAAGGTTCAAAACTGAACACAATCTGAATAATATAGCATCTGTGTTGGGTAATAGAATACCCAAAACAAAACTGAGAATACTGAAGCCCGAAACATAATAGTCTAGAAACCCTCAAACTGACTGAACTGTCTGAGTAAGGAGTTGATGGGACATGTCCCCAACTAAAAGATGAGGACTAACTTCTAACTTTGTCTGCGAATATCTGGAATCTACTATTGCTTCGAAGCTCATGTATCTGAACCTATGGTATAAGATACCATAGCGTAAATGCATCAATACTTTGAATGTATTGGTATGCATGTAAGGTAGGCTAAATGCATGGGGTTCATATGCATGAACAATATTAACAACTGACTAACTATTATGAGCGTGGAAATACATGCATGAGACATAACAACTGACACTAATATTGTGATAACATGATTACTGAATCTGAATATAACTGATAACATGAGTGACTGTATCTAACAATCCTGAATCTAATGGAACTATCTGAGTTCCATACTGTATCTGAGTTGACTGTATCTAACAGTCCTGAATTCTAAAGAACTATCTGAGTTCTTTTACTGAGACTGATACTGAGACTGTGGGAGATAGTCATCTAATTGACATGCCCCAAATGATGCATTATAGCTGAATTATGGTCCAATCTATGCCCTGATTAGAGGGGTGTCAATACCATGCCACGGGTAAGGACAATATGTGAGTGACCCTAATATAACAGGTAACTCTAGTGAGAATGGTGGGAACCCTCATATAGCAGGATAAGCCACCTCATCTACCCTTATATAGTAGGCTATGATGTCTCAACCTATGTTGGCTACATTGTTTTGGAATGCAAGGATTGCTTCTAAGAATCGCACCCTCATATAACAGGTGATTTACCATCCTTGGTCTCACTTGGTGCTAATTCTAAATCCCATCTGAATAGACATTGAACATGATTTACTAAACTGAACATGGGCTGAGTTACTGAATTTCGTTGACTGACAAAATACTAGAAATATCTAAAAACTAACTGAGTTTATGAGATCATGGAGATTTCCTGAGTCATAAGACTATCTAAAGTCTAAGGATTCATAGCTTGACTGAGAGTATCATGAAAACATGACATGGCTCAAGCCACACAACTAATGTTTCGGGTACGAGTACCCCCAGGACTCGATGGAATAAAACTGACCAAACATAACTTACTTGAACATATAACTAACATCATAATCCATAATACATTTATAGAAACATTTCATCAAAACATGTGATAGGCATAACTTGTACATACATGGGGATTTCATGGTATCATGCTAATTAGGCACTTTTCCTTCATCTAGGCATTTAATCAAACATATTGAAGGCATGGTACATGTAAACATAATTGTACAATAATTAAACATTATGGTTCAGCTCTAATTTCATCATTCAACGGTTTAGTCATAGGTTAGCATGAATCTATAGCTATGATAATTTAACCCACATAGAATTTATCACCCAACATGGAGTAGAATTCAATTTCTCATCATCCACATGAACAAGAACAACCCAATCATAAAATTCATAAGAAAATCAATAAACTTGAATTTAGAAAAGGGATTCTCGGACTTCATAGATGAAAGGAGTCCATGAATGAATACTATGCATACCTTAGTTCGTGATTTTGTGAAGATTGATGGTGAAACTTTCTTGAAATTGGATCTTCTATGAAAACCCTAGCTTGTTCTTGAGAGAAAACACTATATTTTGGGTGAAAAGTGTTGAATCATATGTTAAAGGGCTTAAGTAGGGGTGGGAAGTTGACCTTTTTAATCCTGGACGCGTCATTTAATTTCAGTGAAAATTTCCTGAATTGGACCCTTGGCGCAACGCGGCGCTATCGTGTCATGTCACTGGATTTTGACAATTGGGAAATTGAGGGATGGTGCGATGCAGAGCCATCACATTTCCCCTTCTTTTACGACCTCAAATTTTGGTGCGATACTGGGAAAATCACGCTGAGACACTGGAAAATGGAAAATTTTAAATTTGGGCCCTGCTTCAATGGCCATAATAATAGACCTCTACTGGAATTTGCCAAATGCCATTTCCTATTGTGACATAGCACACCACTAACTAATATGGCACTGTTTTATGATGGAAACTTGAAATAGTCGTAACTTCTGACCTGGTTATTGGATTTGGGCGAATCTTATATCAATGGAAAGCTTATTGAATTTCTCACATGACAAAAAGTGAAAATCTTGAAAATTCCTCATGGAATAATCATCATTCAATTTAGAAGCTAATACTAGACATTCTTGAGAAGAAATCAACAAGGAAAAAGTATGGGGTATTACAGGAACTAGGTCCCTCTAAATCAATTTACAAGAAAACAAACACTAACTGTGTAGAAAAATACAAAAAAATAGTGCAAGAAGAGTAAAAACACAGATTTTTACATGGAAACCTAGGAAGGGAAAAACCACGACTTTCCCTCACAAGCACCAAAGAAATCCACTATAATCAACCTCTTGATTATAGTATAGATTTCATCCTACCTCTAGGATCCTTTCACTTATAGTAACTCTACTACAAGATCAGAGTGGTAAGTTTACCAAGGACCCTCTACACCTCTACATTGATTAACTCTAATAAAGAACTATCTTAGGCAACTCTACCTAAGCATCTCTCTTAAAAAAGATAACACTACTCTTATAGCATGAGTAGTTCATTTATAAATCAGCACTCAAGAATACTCATTCACTCATTAGACATACTGCAAAGATAAGAACATGAGTAATGCTTGAGCAATATTTAAATGGAGTTTTTTCTACCTCTCTTCGCTCTTTATAACCTGCAAAAACCAGTTAATGAAGAGACGTCTCTTTGCTTTTATAACTTAGTGATGATTAGGGCTGAAAGATCATTGGATCAGTTATCCTAATTTGTACAAAATAGCACCTGCACGTTTGTTACACAAGATGACAAAACTGTAAAGACAACGCATGCTAGTTGTACCATATCTTGCACATCAAAGGACCTGGTCCCTTATAGTTTAGCTAATCATCAAAAAAATTACATATAGCACACCACCATGATAAAATCCATGTAATTCATTAGGTTATAAAAATGTATTATGTCTTGGGTCTCAAAATTATGGTTTTCTATAGTTGTTTTAAATAATATTTTTGTAGTTTACGAATCATTCAGTGCTGGAGGGTTCTGAACACCCGATACCTATATGTTTATACATGTTTTTGTTTTCAAGTTACAAGTCAAACAAGTCATGATTTTATTATTATATTCAAACTACTATGTTCATGTTGAGTACTTATCAGTACAGTACCATGCCATGTTAAACCATTAATAACACTAGTGTCATTCAGTTGGGAGTAGGATTTAGCACCGAGAGAAAAGTGTTAATTTAGTGGATATTATTTCCCACAAACTATGTGCCATCATTGGTTTAAAGGTCTCGCCAGAGAGTGATTCACCTTTCCCAATTAGGGCTCAGTTTAGTGATCACTCCAGTTCATGTTCAACTCCGACGGCAAGGATAGAACAACCATCCTCAACGTGGGTCAGATATTGGACTCCATGATAACTCACATAGTTTATGTCGGTTACATGATAGCACCCACAGTTTTAGTTAGTACTCAGTCTATATCAGTTCAAGTTTGCTTAACCAAGTAATCATATTTCTAGTTATTCAGTCAGTTAGTTTTATAGATTATTTTAGTACATTCCCTACTTGGTCTTACGTTCATCTTACAAGTTCATGTTTTCATGCTCAGTATCCATATATGATCCTCTGTTTAGTTTTACAACATGTTCAACTTTACTTGAGATTTTCATACAGTATTCATGTTTTTACCACTTCCCATGTTCTAGAATTATTTTTGACGCATGATTTATAATTATCATTATGACTTACAGTTTTCACATATAGCCATGTTTTAAATGTATGTTTCAGCAAATAACTTACATCCTCAATTTTAAAGTATGTTTTAAATATTTTCATGACTTAGCGCATGTCCCTATATACTCAGTATATTCCAAATAACTAACCACATATATGTGTTTGTCGCTACATTCCTTCATAATGCAGGTACCAGATGTAGTCCATACACCAGGGTCAGATAGTTCTTAGTATTCAGCCAACAGGTGATGAGTTCTCTTATTTCGAGAACTCCAATCTATTGTAGTTCATGTACTGTATTGTTATTATTCTTATGAACTAATTTGTGGTAGTTAGAGGTATGTCCCAACCACCTTCAGTGAGTATAGTAGAGGCTTCATATATAGTCAGTCAGAATCATGATATGTAATTCAAGTTCTATCTTCAGTATTATTATGTTTTAAACTTTATCAATATTACATTCATTCAGATTTTCTCATAATTATGATTTCGCTCAGCAAATTTAACTTTAATTTACATTATAAATTAGTTGCTCAAGTAGTATACCAGTAGATGGGTTAGCTTGGGATCACTTTTGGTTCCAAGCACCGTGTTATAGCTAGGGGGTAGTATTAGGTCATGAAAAACTTAGTATCAGAGCACAAGATTCAAGTGTCCTAGGGTGTCTATTAATTAATGTCTAGTAGAGTCTTGCGAAATGGTACAAAAATGTCTGTACTTTTCTTTGAGAGGCCACAGGGCATTTAAGAAATGTTTTCCTTCATATCTTGGATCGTGCAGTAAAGATGTTCTCTAAGAAACTTATAAATATTCTCATCTTACTCCATTTATGCCAACACTGCCTTATTCTTGTGATAACAAAAATAGTCAAGCTTAAATTCCAACTAATAGAGTTTTCTCAGACAATCTTCATAGACAGGTTTAAGATTGCACGCAGGCTCGAAAGAATCCCGTCAGTGACTTTAAGTTCCAAAGTTTGAAAGTGCGCGTACTTATTCATGAAAATCATGCATTAAGCCAAATTCAGGTTTTCTCTCAGATCCTTTCTCAGAATCTCATGACAACATATGATCTAGAGTTAGAAGCATGAACCTAGAATTTTAATAATAGTAAAGTGGGGATAGCATTTGTATGGTTTCAGGTAGATTGTTTAATAGCACCTTGAAAGAGATTTCTTAGTTAAGGGAGACTTAGAGTATGCTAATGCTTTAGTCGGGATAAAGATTAGGTAGTGACCACAATGATAGAGAATCTTGATAAGGTTGATTATGTTCACAAAATTTTTTGCGGATTAGTGTTTCATGATTCCTATCCAGTAGTAATAAGTGGGTATTAGTGTATGAGATATTCTGTGGATATCCATATTAAGTGTTAGAATCTAAGTTTAAATATTAGATGATTAAGCTAATAGAAAGAATAGTTTAAAATTCTAGATGGTGTGAACTCAGGGTATGGTTATACAAATATTCTAAGTTAGTAAGTGTTTAAGTAACTATATGGTGACTATTAGGGATATAGAAAGTGAGTTCTACCTCAAAAGGAGGTATTAGCAGTGGGTTTTACACTTTCAAGTGTAGTCTTCCAAGGTGAGTTTATATTATTTATGTGTGTTGTTATATCTCAGACTCTAGAGTAAAGTGGTTGTAGTTTAGTTTAGAGTATTAAAGGGGCCCACAGACTAAGAACAATGGTTTAAAGCTAAGGGGGAGATGATATAACAAGTAACAAAGTCAGGTTCTCAGATACTAGTAGTAATACCAGTGTGTTGTAGAACATCACTATGGGAGGAAGATACCGATCCATTCTTATTTTAGTCAAATTTTTTACTTAGTCATCACGACCTCTACTAAAGCCTTATAAGTCAACTCTATGATCATAGCTCATCACTCATGCACTTTCCATAGAATCAGGTACACTTTCAGTTCCTAGGATAAGAAGTACCATTTCACTTAGAAGCATGACTCCTATTCCATAAATTTATGAACTCTAAAATTTGTTCATGTACTCATGCTTTATAGTATTCTTAGGTCCCATAACTCATGGTGAAACCTTAATGACTAGTGAAAATTCAGATTTATGGCATGTATTTTTGACCTCTGTAATGAATTTATGTAGTTGATACTCTATTCCTCAGGATTCAGGTCCTCATGTTCTAACCTTTTAGTGACCTCACCTTATGGAATGATAGTGGCGGTGAACAATTATTTAGATAGGAGAGGGCAAATGTTTCTTCTTGGAGAAAGATTGCTGTATGTTTTTTTATGTAAGGCTATAAGTATGAAGGTAGATTGAGGAAAATCTTATGGTATATGTCATGTCATGATCAGCTGAAAATTTTATGTGTGTATTCTTCAGATAGTGTATGGAATTTGTTATCGATAGAGGTATTACAGAATATGGCAAAAATGCTTTAGTGGGTTGGTTGCCTAGGAATCATATGTGACTATAATGATAGGCTTGAATGTCATGTTGGTATGTAAGTGTATAAATGCATTGTTGTCTAGTAATGTTAGTTGTTGGAGTGGTAAGATGGATTACTCTTGAGATGAGAGCTATGAAAACACATGGGGTATTGAATTCATGGTTTAGACTAGTATTACGGAGTTATGTTTTGTACCTTGTGATTTCGAGTTAGGCTTAAACGTGGTGAGAGTATGGAATTTAACTAAGACACTAGCTGGAGTGGTTAGGTGTACCCATGTAAGAATCAAAAGTTGCATCAGATGAGCCTAGTTTTTGAGATGAAAAGCATAGTTTAGGGAGTATTTGAGAAGTGTGGCTAAGCTTGATAGTTATCGGTTTCATTGGCTAAGTCATAGTAATTCTATCCTAACTTATGTTTTTATATACCTATATTCCATGTCTTAGAGTGGTATCCATGTGGCAATTCCTCATTCAAACATCTTTCTAAGATCATGCCCAAAATTCCTTGCTCCCTAATGTTATTATAACCTTTGACAAGGACTGTTTAAGGTAGCAAATATTCTTTTTCAACTGACTCTTAGAAATTTTATGTCATCTGATAACGCTCATCTATACCATGTAAAGTGGTAGAGGATGGTCGTTGTCAATATCCCAACTCCCATTGAGGTCGAATCCATAAGGAGTGAAAATTAGAGTTCTAGTTTACGGGTATTAGGTCATACTAAGAAAACAATCGAAGTGTAAATAAAGTAAAAAGCATGATTAAATGAGGGGGTAGGTGGTTTTGGGAGAATGTTTGTCACAAGTAACTTGATTTCACAAACTATGCAACAATTGTAATTTAACTTTGATATTGAGCGAATCTTAGGATTATGTCAACCTTAGGGTAAATTAGGTATGGGTATGTGAAGATTTGATGCACAAGCTAGTAAGTTAACAATATGGTAGGCTAGGTCTGAGATAGTGAAAGTTAGCAACTACACCCATTAATTGTCTACTATTGCTTTGGTTCCCACATCCCCTTTTCAAGGGTGATGTGGGTTCCAAAAGTTAACCCAAACCACTCTTTCAAGGATGGATTGAGCTTTCAACAGCTAGGGGTTTTCATTCACAAACCCATTTGGGTGTTTGGGGATTTCACCCACAAATTCCAACCATTTTATTCAAGGAAAAGTAGAACCCATCATAAATGAACTAGCATACACATAAATGTATCACAATCCACAGCTAATTACACCTTAGTTCAACATAATCCCAAGACTAGAGAAGTTAGCTACTCACAAAATAAAATAGAAGAAATATACTAAGCAATGCATCCATGGCGTCCATAGAAATGGAAGACACGGAAAATCTCCACTTTACACTTCGATTTCACTAAGTTCAACTTGGAATTTTAAATATAAGAATGTTTCCCCGAATTCTAGGGTTCACAAATTCTCTAATTTCTGCATCTCTCTTCTCCAAAACTTTTCATAACTAAATAAATAAAGATTTAAGCCTTATATAGGAAATGGCATCAACTATGACAAATTACAATATTGCCCTGAGTCAAACTCCAGCTACGACATGATCGCATCAGCTTTTCCATGATCACGGTCAATGCGACCATGATAGGATCAACGTGTTCGCGTTAGGTGACCAGGCTTGACTGTCCGCGATCACATTTCTTAGTGCACAATTGCTGTGGTGTGGTCGCGATCACGACTCTTGGACCGCTATCGTGGTAACTGAGCCTATGTTCTGTACATGGTCCTTCAGCTGTGCACTTTTGTTCTCCTATTTGTTTCTTTTCAGCCCAATTCTATATCCTTCTATCTCATCACCTGTATGTCTGCAAAATGTGGAAATTAGTTCATTTAGCCACAATGTTGTCTCATTTATGCCTTCAAATCATAGTATGATGCACAAATGTTAAGTGCTAATGAGCAATAAATTCATCACTCATCAACACCCCTAACTTAAAGCATTGCTTTTCCTCAAGCAACACTACTTCTTACCATAAGACTATGCAATTTTATTCCCAAAATATATGACCCAATGATCATAATAACTTCAAGCTTAGTTATTACCACAAATTATCTCTTCAAACATGGGCAAAACTATTTTCACAACACTCCCCAACGTAAAATGAGATTTTCACGGATTCAAGAGACTTTTAAGAGCAACAATACAAAAATCAAAGATACTCTATAAGTGACTTACTTTTTTAGCGCAACTATACTGTACTCCTTTTTCCTCTCTTCTTGAAAGATGACGAAATCACCCACCACAATTTGTTCACATGCCTCTTCGCAAGAAGGAAAATTCAACACACCAAGCAACCAAATATGCATCAAGGAATTTAAGTGTAAATTTATTTCCCTCGCAAGAGCTCTCTATGCTAACAAGTACCATGCCATAGGCTTGCCCTTATTTTTAATTGCCACTATAATGAAAATACTTGGTTGGAAATTACGAAGGGCTTTTTGATCTTGTAACGAGATTCAGGGTAGGGTAGGATATCTTTTAGAAACAACATGGCTATATCCTCCTTGGGAATCTACATCACATTATTTCATCCATCTTTTGATCATGAGTCACTTATTTGGTTTTTGATCTTTACATATGTGCCTTCTTTTTATTTTCTTGGTTCACCCATTTTATTTTCATTTCTTTTTCTTGCACCTTTGCACTTCTCTTTCCTGTGTTGGATCCTTTCCTTTTTATTATTCATTTGTTCTCAATACTTAAGGTCTTAGGCACTCACTTACAACTTCGTGGCCCAAATTTACCTCTATCAATCATCACCACCCCCAACTTAGGCTTTTAGCCCCAATTTGTAATTTTATTTTCAAGGCAGGTAGGGTTCAAAAGAGAGATAAAAATTGAAAGGCTCATAACTTGCAATGTGTTTGACAAAGAAAGGTCTAAAGGCTCAAAGTGGGTGACTAGGGATAACATCTATGAAAGGGTAGAATTTTTAGGCAAAAGAGGACGTCCAATGTCACAAAGATGGCCTAAGTTGATCTCCCCAACCAAGTACAATCAAAATTATCGTTTAGAGACTAATGGGGAAAGTTTTAGATGGTAAAAGTACACGTGAGATTTGAAAAAATAAGCTCACTACATACGACATGCAAAATTTTCTAAGAAGGCTCAATTGCCCCTTCCTTTAGAGACAAAAATGGAGTATCTCCCAATTTTTACAAGCCAAAAATTTCAGAGTCACTTAAAGAGAAAAAGTGTCGATACAAGATTGCTCACATCCATGCCCTCTAATTCTCAAGAAAATTATTTGGATGGAGGGGTTTTTTTCTTTGCATTTGCACCATGCATAATTTTCTAACTATTGTACCAACAAAAGCCTTCATCTCACATTTTGGCTTTTACACGGGCAAACTATATGGTTACTCTGACTTTACCATAGGTACTAGTGCGATCCCAAATCCTAAAATTCCACAGGTACTCAGATTTCCCTTGCATTTATAACCTCGATGCTATGGGTACTCAGACTTTTCCTGCCTTCATGGCTCAAAACCCAATCATAATGCTTTTTATTTCCCATAAGAATATCGTCACTCAGTCTATTATGGGGAAAGGTACATCCAAACAGACAAAAAGGTAGTTTCACAAACCCCCAACTTAGGGGCCTGCAGTGGCCTCACTACAGCAAATATAAGAAGTATATTGGTTAGAAGAGACTCTTTGAAGCAAGAAATAAAATGACCCTAGGATACCATGATCGCGATAGAGTGTCCCACAATTATGGTCACTACAATCGCGTTAACTGAGGCTGAAATCCTTTGTTTTTGCTCTATTTTGATTTTGCTGCATAGTTGCCAATATCCAGCTCTATTTTCCCCCTATTTTTTTTGGACATTGAGCTTTTGTTAAAACACCTACAAAATATTAAAACAATAAGAAATGAGTTATGGATAGGTTGCCTCCCATCAAACGCCTAATTTAAAGTGGCAGTACAACTCTCTCCTTTTTCACCATGTAACATCCTTAAAATAAACAAAATCCCCCTAGCCACCATGGGACCTTTCACATTTTTGTGCTTCACCCTTTGTCCATTTACCACAAACTTCTTTTTCTCATGATCTTCCAATTTAATGGCACCCCTAAGGTAGACGTTAGAAATCACAAATGGCCCCGACTATTTAGAATGAAGTTTCCTTGCAAAGAGTTTCAAATAAGAGTTGTAAAGGAGTACATTCTCGCTGACATAGAATTCACATCTTAATATTCGAGCATCATGCCATATTTTTATTTTCTCCTTATACAATGCAGAACTCTCATAAGCCTTGAGTCAGAAATATTCCAACTCGTGGAGTCTTGTGACCCTCGCTTCGGAGACTTTACCCCAATTCATGTTCAACCTATTTAAAGCCCACAAGGATTAATGTTTGATCTCAACGGGCAAATTACAGGCCTTTCCAAATACCAATTGGTAGAGGACATGCAAATTGAGGTTTTGTAGGCGTTCTTTAAGCCCAAAGTGCCTCATCGAGCTTCCTTTCACCATCTTCTCAAGTATTTCTTTTATTTCCCAGTTTGAAACTTCAACTTGTCCACTCTTTAGAGGTAGTATAGGGTACCACTTTGTGTTTAACCCTATACTTATCAATAAGGGCCCTAAATACCCAATTACAAAAATGTGAGCCATCGTCACTAATGATGGCCCGTGGCATTCTGGACCTTGTAAAAATATGCTTTTTTAAAAAGGAGGTAACACTGTTGCTCTTGTTATTCAGAAGAGCCACAACGTCCACCCATTCATAAACATAGTTAACTGCCACTCAAATGAGCTTACAAATGGGCTCATAAAGTCAATTCCCCACATATCAATGAGTTCAACTTTGAGGTTTTATTTGAGGAGAATTTTATATCTTCTTGAAACACCACCTTGAATTTGACATAGGTGATATTATTTTACTTACTCAATGGTATCCTTATGCATTGAGGGCCAATAATATCAACATTGGAGGATTTTGTCAGTGGTTTAGATTCTCCCATGGTGGCCACCGTAAGGTGAGAAATGGAAAGCTTTAAGGATATCACTCATCTTAACCTCCATAACACACCTCCTAATCACACCGTCTGTGCACTCCCGAGAGAGGAATGGATCATCCCAAAAATATCTTTTAGAATCAAACAAGAACTGCTTTTTTTGATGGTAGGTAATATCCTCTAGAAGTACACCACTTGCTGCATAATTGGCATAGTCAGTATACCACGGTATGCTTTTTCTGAAAAGAGACATGACTATCTCTTTGGGAAAAGCATCATAAATTTCAATTTCTCTATGCCTTTTATGATTACCTTCAAGACGCGAGAGATTGTCGGCTACTTAGTTTTCGCACCCCTTTCGATCCTTTACCTCAAAGTTGAATTCTTGCAAGAGTAGAATCCATCTAATTAGGCATGGATTTGATTCCTTATTTTCCATGATATACTTAACGGTGACATGATCCATGTGCACCACTACTTTCGTAACCAACAAGTAGGTAGGAAATTTTTCAGAAACATACACAATTACCTACAACTCATATTTGGTAATGGTGTAGTTTCATTGAGCCTCGTTCAAGGTCTTTCTCACATAATAGATATGATAAAAGAGTTTCTCCTTCTGTTTACCTAACGCCGCACCCAATTCTATCCCACTTACATCACACATTACTTTAAAAGTGGATGACCAATTCGGGGGTACAATGATTGGGGGCCGAAATAAGAAACACCTTACGGTACTCAAAGAATTTTAAGCATGCCTCATCAAAGTTAAATTTTGTCTCCTTATCAAGGATTTTTCACATTGGGTGAGCTATCTTGGAGATCCTTGATTAAACAACGATAAAACCCGACATATCCAAGAAAGCTCTGAACACCCTTTACGGATACAGAGATGGTAACTTGGAAAATTACCTCTACTTTAGGTTTGTCTACTGCTATGACTTTCCCTGATATTTTATGGCCCAAGACCATGCCCTCCTTGACCAAGAAATATCCATTTTCCCTATTTAGGACAAGGTTGGTTTCCACATATCTCTCAAGAACTTTGCTTAAATTTTCAAGGCATAAATCAAATGAATTCCTGACCACTGATAAATCATCCATAAGAACCTTCATTGAGTATTATATCTGCAAAGATTGACAACATGCAACATTGAAAGGTTGTCGGGGCATTGCATAACCCAAATGGCATTCACATAAATATGAATGTCCCATGTGGGCAAGTAAAAGTCATCTTTTATTGGTCCTCCGGGGAGATTCAAATTTGATTATACTCTGAGTAACCATCTAAGAAGCAATACCATCCTCGTCCGATCAACCTATCCAATATTTAATCCATAAAAGGCACCGAAAAATGGTCTTTTTGGTCTATGAGTTCAATTTTCGATAATCCATGCATACCCTCCACCCGATGATTGGTTGGATGGGCATAAGATCATTCTTTTTATTATCAACTACTATAATGCCACCTTTATTTGGGACACATTGTACCGGACTCACCCAAGTGCTATTTGATTTGGGATAGATTACTCCCTCATCAAACTATTTTAAGATCTCTTTATTTACCACCTCTTGCATGGGTTGATTTAGCCTCCTTTGATTTTCACACTTGGTACATAATCTTTCTCTAGCTTGATTTTGTGTGAAAAAATATTGGGGGTTATCCCTATAACGTCCTTAATTGTCCATCCAATGGCTCGAATGAATTTTTTCATCACCAAATTCAAAGCTTCCACTTGAGAGGGTTCAAGGTTACTTGTAATGATGATGGGTAATGTGTCTCTATTCCCCAAAAACACATATTTAAGATGGGGTCGAAAAGGCTTTAATTCAATTTTTGGTTGCTCAAGAATGGATGGTTTTACGGGAGGGGTCTCGCGGTTTTTAAGATCAAGGTCCAACTTTACCAGTTTCTTGGTATAGAATCCAAGTCCTTTTAAATATGCAACCACCTTATCAAATTCTTCAACTTCTTCTCTTTCGCAATTCCATAACACTCTTACTAAAGGATCATCCAACAAGATCACATCAACATGATTTGTCACTTACCCATCAATAACATTAATAACTGAGATAACTTGTAAGTCCATCGGTTTCTTCATGGACTTATATACGTTGAAAGACACCTCCTTATTATTCAATCAAAACTTCATCTCGCCGAATTCCACATCTATGAAGGCTTTTTGATGGCTAAGAATGGCCTCTCGAGAATTATAGGAACTTCAGTGTCCATTTCATGATTTAAGATCACAAAATTTGTTGGAAAGATAAACTGGTCAACTTTGACTAGAACATTATGGAGAACTCTAATTGGCATCTTGATGGAATGGTCGGCCATGAGAAATTTCATCGTTTTAGGTTACGGATTCCTTAATTCGAGCTTGTGGAAAATGGCATATGGCATTAGATTGACACTTGCTCCAAGGTCACACAATGCTTTCGCAAACTTAAAGAACCCAATGGTATATGGAATTGTAAAAGCACCGAGGTCGTTCTTATTTTTCACCCATGTGCTTGACATGATGGAACTATAATGTTGTATTATTACTATTATTTCATCTTTCACAAGAAGCTACTTAGATATCAAATCCTTCATAAATTTAACAAAGCCTGGTATATCTTGCTAACCCTCCATTAGAGGAATATTGATGGATAAACTACTAAATTTATCGAAGAGATTGTTGAACTTTACATTTTCTCCTCTCGGTGAAAAATTTTTAGGAAACAAGGGAGGAATATTACTTGATGGCATGGAGACAATTTGCACTCGTTTACCTTTGACTTTTCAAATACAATCTCACTTGGTTATGGCTTGTCATTATTTTACCTTTTTCTCTTTGCCTTTGTTTTCTCATCCTCTTCTTTTCCATCAGAGTCCTCAAGATCCATTATATTTCTCACCTTCCCACTTGGCACTTCTTTATTTTGCTTCTCCATTAGATACACCGATATTCGATTCAACCTTGCCTCTAGTTGTTGAATGGAGGTTGAGTGGGACTCAACTGTTTGGTGGATCACGAAGAAATCACTTCGCATTTCTTGAAACTTTTTGTTAGTCCCCTAAAAAAAAATCAAGATTCGAGCCAAAATTTCTTAATTGACGCACCCTTCCTGATTGCATTATGCCATGCTTTGACTCTTATGGTTCTGACCTTGATTCCCACCTTTCCTTTGAGAGACAAGGTGGAAACCCTTTGCATATTTAGGTAACACACTAACTTTGTCATCAACTATATCTTCATCCACATTCTCACATGGCTTAGCCTTTATTGAATTTATCATATTTACACTTTCAATTGGGGCTCCCAACATATGATACGTTAGGAGATCAAGGTGTGACATTACCTTGATCATGTTTGCTTCTTATTTCTCCACTTGACCTTTTCCATCTTGGCACACAAAGGATGAGGAGGAATCCCCCATAGTCATCTCTACATTCTTAACATCCCATCCTCTAGAAAAACTTACTACTTGATTAAAAACCTTTAATGCATCCCCATATGAAGATTTGATGTGCGATCCACCGGATGCATCGTCCACTATCACTTTGTTGTATTGGTACAATGCCCTATAGAAAATTTGGAGAATCATATTCTCCCGCATCTCATGGTAAGGGCATTTCATGAGCCTTTCTTTGAATCTTTTCAAAGCTTCATACCACAATTCTTTATGAAATTGGCAAAAATTAATGATTTCATCCTGCAATTGTAATATCTTTCAAGGTGGAAAGTATTGATTATGAAAGCTTTCATAAGGTTTATCCATGAGTTTTTTTGACCCAATGGATCTTATCCATAACACCGCCTTTCCTGTTAAACAGAATATAAAAAGGTGTAATCGGATAGACTCTTGGGAGATGTGTGAAACATTAAAGGGTTCACAAACTTCCACAAAGTTCCTCAAATGAAAATTCAGGTCCTCATGTTCTTGAATCCCAAAAAGTTCCTTCAAATGGAGAATTTAAAGCATCACACTTGTGACATAAAATAATCCACTTCCCTCGGTAGGTGGAAATACTGATTACACTTTCATGCTCGTTGGTGCCATGATAAAACAACCCATATTGACTCATGGTTATTCGGGAGAAATAGTGATTACCTAGTCAAGAATTAAAAACAACAAGGAAATTAAATCAAAATAACCACGGGTATACCCTAAGTAAGAATCAACATCGTATAACTGAAAACTAAATTTCACTCCCCGGCAACGGCGCCATTTAGATAATGCTCACCTATACAATGTAAATTGGTATAGGATGGTCGTTGTTAATATCCCAACTCTCATTGAGGTCGAATCCACAAGGAGTAAAAATTAAAGTTCTAGTCTTACGAATATTAAATTTTACTAAGAAAACACCAGAAGTTGTAAATAAAGTAAAAACTTGATTAAAATTGGGGGGGGGGGGGGGTTGGGAGAATGTTTGTCACAAGTAACTTGATTCCACAAACTACACAACAATTGTAATTTAACTTTGATATTGAGAGAATCTTTGGATTATGTCTACCTAAGGGCAAATTAGGTATGGGTATGTGAAGATTTGATGCACATGCTTGTAAGTTAACAATATGGTAGGCTAGGTCTAGGACACTTGAGGTTAATTTCTCAATAAAACATCAAGAATTTCACTTGTTTAACCTTTTGAAAACCTAGAAAGAGTGTTAATTATATTCACCTGTTACCTCAATTGGGTATCCCTATTTCTAGGATGATACCCAAGATATAGTCAACCACAAAATCACCCTTATGTCTAGGATAGTGAAAGTTATCCAACTATACCCATTAATTGTCTACTATTGCTTTAATTCCCACATCCCCTTTTCAAGGATGATGTGGGTTCCAAAGGTTAACCTAAACCCCTTTTTCAAGGATGGTTTGAGCTTTCAGGAGATTGGGGTTTTCACCCACAAACCCACTTTGGTGTTTAGGGATTTCACACACAAATACCAACTAATTTATTCTACCAAAAGTAGAACTCATCATCAATAAACTAGTATGTCACAAATGTATCACAATGCACAACTAATTGCACCTTAGTTCAAAATAATCCCAAGACTAGAGAAGTTAGATACTCATGAAATAAAATAGAAGAAATATAACAAGCAATGCATCCATGGCATCCACAGTAATAGAAGACAAGGAAAATCTTCACTTCACACTTTTATTTCACTAACTTCATCTTGGAATTTTAAATACAAGAATGTTTCCCCGAATTCTAAGGCTCTCAGATTCTCTAATTTCTCCATCTCTCTTCTCCAAAACTTTTCATAACTAAATAAATAAATATTTGAGCCGTATATAGGAAGTGACATCAGCTACGTCAAATTACAAAACTACCTTGGGTCAAAATTCTGCTACGACGCGATCGTATCAGCTTCGCCGTATTTGCGGCCAGAGCGACTGTGATATGATCAACATGATCGTACTAGGTGACCAAGCTTGATTGACCGTGATTGCATCACTTAGAGAACAATCGCAGTGGTCCGGTCGCGATCGCGGCTCTTGGACTGCGATTGCGTTAACTAAGCCTATGTTCTATACATGTCCTTCAGTTGTGCACTTTTCTTCTCCTCTTTATTTCTTTTTAGCTTAATTTCAAATCCTTCTATCTTATCACATGTATGCCTACTAAATGTAGAAATTAGTGCATTTCATCACAATGTTGTCTTATTAATGCCTTCAAATCATACTAGTGTGCTTGAATTTTAAGTGCAAGTGAGCGTTAAATTCACCACTCATTATCATCAAATATCACTTTATCATTCTAAATGTCCATTTATGCCAGGAATACTCCATTTGATTATAAAATTTCATACTCCATTTGATTATAAAATTTCAGTATGTGTTAGTCCGTATAACCAGTGATTCAGATTAACAGTCAGACAGATAAGCTCCTATAGTTTTCCATCATTCCATCTAGTCTTACTATCCACAGTTTCATGAATATGGTCATTCTATAAGATAATTCATTCACGTCCATGCAAGTTGTGAATTTAGTTCAGTCCATGCATCATGTCTACTATTCAGATACTTAGTCATGATTTGGTTCATAAGTGTTCAGTTAATGATCTTAGTTTTACAAGTATTCCAGCTCCGACATTGTAATACCCGTTGTATGACCTTAGTCTTGATGTCTCATGATTCGTGCTTACATAATATGATTGGTGATGCCATGGATCCCTCCACTTTTCATTCTTATACATGTTTTGTTGAGGGAGCTACTTAGGAAGCAAAAACCAATATGCAAACCAAGTATCCCCATCTTTTCTCTACGAATTCAGCAATATAACCATCTTCATGTCATAATATACAGTCCTAAAAAAATTAAGTTCAGTCCATGTATCATGTTTCAGATTCAGTTACTTAATCATGATTTAGCTCACAAGTACTTAATACATGATCTCAGTTTTCCTAGTATCTAAGCTTAACTAGTTTCATTCAAGGACGAATGACCCCAAGAGGGAGATATTGTGACACTCCAAAAATCCAAGCCAATATTATAACCATGCTCTAAGTTCAAGCAAGATCAAATCTCATGTTTTAGTAGTTTTATTAGTGCTTTCGATGCATATTAAGGTCACAAGTAACTCTTATCTATTCGGCAAGTGAAAGCATCCTTTAATGATTAAGTTCTTCTGAAAAATATAACTATAGTCATCTTCAAATGAGTATAACTTTTGATTTATTTATAATTTTTTGATCTCAATACCTACCAACAGATATATAATTGAATTACTTTCTAACGATATCAATTTTTTCTTAATCCAGCATCGGGGTAAAAAGCTATGGCCAAATTAATGAAGCCCTGTCAAAGCTATCAGTGACTACGACTCTTGATGACGACTCATAGTCATACCGTAGGAGTAGCTAAGATTCATCATCATCACAGAAGCAGGGGTCAAAATATGGGTTCCTGATGATGAATCAAACCATAAAACCTAGCTAGACCTTACGAGTCATGGAAAAACCCATCGGAATGGCTTCCAGACTATTCCTAAGATTTTTTTGGTATTTTCTCACTCTCTAAACCCCAAAACAATGTCATTTCACCCTCCAAACAATAGTTATCAAGTGTAAATATTACCCTAACCTATTATAACTCAGAAATCATTCATCACAAAACAAAAAGAGGCGATTCCCTTCTTCCCAAAATCAATTAGGTTTCTTCAAGTTCAAGTTCAATCCCAAGGAATTTATCCAAGGCTTTTACATTCAGGTATGTGGTGTATTCATCAAAGAGTTCCTTTCACCCATTAAGTCCTAAAAATCTATTTTTTTGTTAAAGTATGAACTTTTAAATCTTCTATGTGAAATTATCCACGTAAATCATGAATTTAATTCTTGTTCTCTCAGTAATTTAAATTCAAGACATGTCAACATCCCATGAGAATCAAGCTATTTCATGTTTCAAATTTTAATTACCCATGTCATATTCAATTGATTTTATGTTAAATTATCAAGTCATGAACTAAGTCATGTGAATCATACTCCTATATGCTTGAAGTTTCAAATACCTATGCCATGTTTAGTCATTACCATATTAAACTATGAAATTTATGCATTTAACCATGATAGCATGATAACCTCCAAAGTTCAATTCATCCCCATGATCAAATTCATGTAATTTGCCAGTTTATTAAAATGTATTGTGTTTTGGGTCACCGAATTATGATTTTCTACCAGTGTATTAAATAATATTATTGTACTTTATGTAATCATTTAGTGTTGGAGGGCTATAAACACCTGATACCTATATGTTTATATATGTCTTTGTTTTCAAGTTTCCAGCTAGACATGTCATGATTTTTATTACTATATTCAGACTATCATGACATGGTATAGTAATAACACTATACCATGTGTTAATCCATTAATAACACTAATGTCATTTAATTGGGAGTAAGATTTAGCACCGATAAGGAAATGTGGGATCAACAAATCCTATTTCCCAGAAACTACGTGCAACTGTAGGTTTAGGGGCCTTGCCAGACCGTGTTTCCCCTTGCCCAATAGTGTCTTAGTTTAGTGATCATTCCAGTTCAGGTTCTGTCACACCCATTTTTTTACCAAAAAGAATTGAATTTAAGTTTCGAAAGGGTTTTATTATTAAGTGATGAAAGATGAAAATTTGTTTCAAAAAGCACTTTTAGCAATCTAAATTAAGAGTCACCACTTGGCATAATATGGTGTGCCAAGTCACCTTTGGAAAATCCTTTTCAAAATGGTTTGACTCTAAAAATTGATCTGCAGATAGAGATTCCCATTAAGGAATTCTATTGACCGAGGGAAAGGTGTTAGGCATCCCTCGATCCCATGGTTCGACTACGATTGCTTCGTGGAGTATATCAACTATCATGACACTATAAAATGTATAAACCAAACAAAACACACAACAAGAAAAGTACAATCAAACAAACAAAACCAAAAATAGTGTCCAATCCAATTTATTGCAAACCGAAATAAAAATGTTGAAATGAAAACATAAACTATTCTAACTATTCTACACTATGCTTTACCTGATGACTCGGGCCTTGATCACAATCGGTCTTTTGAGTAGAAAGTATCACAGAGCATTCCTCGGTAATAAATACAATTTCCTTGGGGTAGTCCCCAATCAAATGAGTACAAGAAGTTTAGATGCGATGAAATAAAGGTCATTCAACATATTCAAACATTCAACAATCATTGGTTCTTACGGTTTTCCTATCCCACCTAAGATTTGCCTATTAAATTTTTAGCCTAAACATGATAATATCAAATTTAACATAATTAGGGTTTATTGCAAATCAAATA
The DNA here is from genome assembly GCF_002878395.1 of Capsicum annuum. Classification (NCBI taxonomy): domain Eukaryota; kingdom Viridiplantae; phylum Streptophyta; class Magnoliopsida; order Solanales; family Solanaceae; genus Capsicum; species Capsicum annuum. Next base: position 30,681,563 of record NC_061116.1, read on the forward strand.
ACAATCAATGAATCAAACTAATCAATATTCACGTTTTATCAATTTCAATTCCCGCCCCAAATGACTAATTTTAATTCACAATAAGATATCATTTCATCACACAACGCATAATCAAGGGAATCACATAACAGATCAAAAAAATAGCTATTAACCACCAACGAGGATCAACAAACACTTAATATTCAAAAATATTCATGAAAATAGGGATAAGAGATGATGAAATAACCTCAATTAATGACTTTATTCTGAACAACTTGCGATCGATCGAAACTCACGAACCAATGGTACCTCAACATCGAACTCAGCCTCTTAACATAAACTTTCTGGAGATGGCATCCACCGAAGCAGTGGCTTTAAGGCTTGTTGATTACTAATGTCTGTCGGCGAATTCACCAAAATCTGGAATGGGGTCGACCGGAGTGTTTTTTGGACTAAAGTGATGTTTTCATCACGCCGGAGCTCCGATGAGCTCAGACGGTGATGAAAAATAGAGGGCGGCTCAAATTTTAAGCAACAAAGGCATTTCCCAATGAGAACTTAATTAGGATAGTTGCTCTCCACCTTTTCCTCCCCAATCTCTCTCGAATCGCTTCTATCTCTCTCTATCACACCTTTTTGTCACTCATCAATTTTTTTCTCTATTGTTTTGTGTGGGTATGTCGGTGTATATTATGGTATGTATTTTACGTATTGTGTTGCTTTATGTATATGTAGGTGTACTGTGTGTGAGTAATGGGTCCTTCTATTCCATGGAAAATAGAGGTATATGTGTGTATATATCGATCTATTATGTGTGCATTTACTATGAGGTATGGGTGTGAATTTCAGCCTGTGGCGGTGTGTATGCACGTCGGTGTATGAGTGCGTGTGTTCTCTCCCAATAGAAATTATCTAGTGTGTATATTTATAGTAGTATGTGTGAGTGATGTGGAAATTTTAGTAGGGTCCCCCTTTTTGTGCAATTCTATTTAAGTTGTTAATTTTAGGATGAAAAATATGATGGGGTGGAAGGATCGGTAGGGTAGTGAGATGGGTAGGAGTGTGAGTGGTTATGATAAGGTGAGGTGGTTAAATTTGATTGGGTGAGGCTTTAATTTATTGGGAATTTTATTATTTTTTGTCATTTTATGGAGGGATAATTACACGGTGTTGAGGTATACGATAAAGTGAGGGTAAAATGGATAAATTGGAATTTTGGGAGGGGAAAAATTATGTGTCTACATCATGCCACTCTTTGGATTTAAACATAAAGTATTTCCAGACAAAGAAGTAGACAACGAGACAGAATTTTGTCCCGATCATTATTAAGAAGAAAGGAACAAAATGAAGAAGGAAAATCGAGCCTTGATCATGGGCATCCTACCCATCTCAAGTTATGTAGGGATCAAGTCACATGTTGTTCAAGGATTGAAAAGAAGGGACTATACCGAGTTGGAGAGTCGAGTGAGGCCTTGTTAAAGTTTCGGTCTGTGTCTCTGTCATTACATCAAAAAATGAAAATTACAAGTTAAAAATATAAATGAAATTACAAAAATCCTATCTATACAGCTTTCTTTGGCTCTTGACTTGCTATTTCATCACCCCCATTCTCCGGACGGGCTCCCGACTTGCGATTTCATCACCTTGTTGCTTGGCTTTCAATTTCTTCACCCTGTTCTCCAGGCGGGCTCTTGACTTGCTATTTCTTTAATCTGTTGACTTTCAATTTCTTTACCTTGTTGCTTGACTTTCAATTTCTTTACCTTGATGCTTGACTTTCCATTTATTCGCCCTGTTCTTCAGGGTGGCTCTTGAAATCACATAAAAACCAAAAAGAAAATTATCCCAAACAAAGATTATTATAAAAAGAGATTCCATTTGCCAAAAACGTAAAGTCCTATTTTCTAGGAGGGTCCAAAAATGATGTTCCAAATAACAAGAATTAAATTTTGCCCCAATTTATCATCAAAACTTGTGTGGGTGTCAAACCCAATCGCAACTACTTGTAAAATGTGTAATGCAAAGGTGAATCAAGACTCTGGTCAATAAATGCATCTCTTTAGGATAAAATTAAATGACCAAGACTAGGAAGTGTGTCTTTTAAAAATTAGGGTAAGGAACTCTAACTAGAAAGTTCGTCTTCTAGAGATAAAGGTCTAAGTTAGGAAGTGTGTTACCTAACAAATGAAAATTGAATTACCCTGACAAGGAAGTGAGTCTCCTAAGGTTTAAGTGAAATAACTCAACTAGAAAATTTGGCTTCTAGGAGCAAAGGTTAAATTTAGGAAATGTATCACCTAATAAATGAAACCTGAATTACTCAGATATGGAGGTTTATTTCCTAGGGGTTGCATGGAAAGACTCAACTAGAAAGTGCATCTTCTAGGAGTAAAGGCTTAAGTTAGGAAGTGTGTCACCTAGCAAGCCAAATTTGAACTACCCTTACAAGGAAGTGTGTCTCCTAAGGGTTAACTACTCCACTAGAAAGTACATTTTCTAGGAGTAAAGGCCTAAGTTAGGAAGTGTGTCTTCTAATAAGCGAAACTTGAATACCCAAACAAGGAAGTATGTCTCCTAAGAGTCAAGTGGAATGACTCGACTAGAAAATGATTTTTTCTAGGATTCAAGGCTTAAGTGAGGAGGTGAACCACCTAACTAGAGAAAACTTGAATACCCAACAAGAAAGTGTATCTTCTAAGTGTCAACTGGAATGACTCGACTAGAAAATGCATTTTCTAGGAGTTAAGACTTAAGTTAGAAAGTGCATCACCTAAAAAGTGAAACTTGAATTGCCCAATCAAGGAAATACGTCTCCTTACAATTGTCGCTTGAATTACCCAAACAAGAAGATGTGTCTTCTTACAAATGTCACTTAAATTACCCAGACAAGGAAATGTTTCTCCTTACAAATATCGCTTGAATTAACCAAACAAGGAAATGCGTCTCCTCATAAATATCACTTAAATTGCCCAAACAAAGAAATACATATCCTTACAAATATTGCTTGAATTACCCATACAAGGAAATGTGTTTCCTTACAAATGCCGTAATTCCCCAAACAAGGAAATGCGTCTCCTTACAAATATCGCTTGAATTACCCAAACAAGGAAATATGTCTCCTTACAAATGCCACTTAAATTACCTATACAAAGAAACTCGTCTCCTTACAAATTCTACTTCTATTACCCAAACAAGGAAATGTGTCTCCTTACAAATATCACTTAAATCACCCAAACAAGGAAATGTATCTCCTTACAAAAATCACTTTATCACCCAAACAAGGAAATGTGTCCCCTTACAAATGCCACTCAAATTACCTAGATAAAGAAATGTGTCTCCTAAATATTAAATAGAAGGAATCAACTAGAAAGTGTGACTTCTAGGAGTGAAAGTTCAATTTAGGAAGTACATCACCTAATAAATAAACCTAAATTACTCGAACAAGGAAGTGTGTCTCCTAGAGATATTGAATTATGAGTTTTACCATGGTTTCTTGCATTTGTAGAAGTGAGAATTACGGCCTTTGATGTTTAGGCTTTAAAATCCTTGATTTAAAGGTAACATATGTTCTTGTTTTACACAAAGAAAACTTGTGAGTTTAATAACATGGTGGCTAGTTTGTGGCTTTAGCTTTCATGACAATCACTCTTGTCCTCGTCAAATTTAACCTTGGTTCCAACTATTACCATAGGTCATGACTTGCTGCATCATTGACCTAAAATCAGATTACTAAGAGTGTCTCTGAAACAAACACAGTATCTCTGCTTTGCCATGCTTCTCAGATAAATCCTTTGAACCTTGGTATTTCCATGAGTTCCCAGACTTGTCTGTAGACAAAACTTTTTGCATGCCTTATTTTAGCTCACAATCATATCTTTTTCATGTGCTAGCCTTCTTGTCTTGCTTTGTGCAATTGAAGAAGTTGGTATCTAGTTTGAAATATTTTCTCAATTTTTTTGACATGGACTTGACTCAAAGACACGAAAAAAATGACAATGAGTTTTTTATTTGGAAAACTAACTTAAGAAAACAAAATATGAACTATAGAGAAGAAAGAAAAAATAATGAATGCCCCCATTGAAAAAGAGAAAAGAAGAATTTGTCTGAATGTGATAGTCAACTCTAATGATTATGACATGCATTTTGGATTAAGCTGCCTGATATTTCCATTCAAACTTTCACCAATTATTATTGAATTAACGGCCCTGGAATTGAGTTACTTCATTAGGCTAATCATATTCAAAGACCTTATTCGGTAAGTGACACCTTGGAGACTTTTCGCCAACAATCTTTCTCCCAGCTTACCATTTCCCTATGGTGTTCATGTGGGTTTTCACCGATAAGATTCTCTTATTTTCATTTATCTTAACTTAGAATCATCTTATAGTGCTCGTAAGGGTTTTTATCGATAAGACTCTCTTATTTTATCTCTCTCAACTTACCATTGCCTTATGGTTCCTATGAGGGTTTTCACCGATAAGACTCTCTTATTTTAATTTCTCTCCTGATTCCTTATGCTGAGGAAGACAAGTAGTACCCAAAATATGTACTCATATACATTGCATGCTAAGCCATAACATTCTCAAAGATTGATATGAAGGTCTTTCTTTGGTTGTAACTTGGGTTTTAGATAGGGTTAGAAAGAAAGGATAGTATGAGGCCCAAACAACACTTGAAGTGGGATGGGGACTTACAACTTTTGGAATTGACTCAAATAACAAAGATTAACACATGCCCTAGTTTCTTTTGACTAGGTAATTCTAAATTGTTCATTTGGTTGAACCGAGCCCAAAGTAAGGCTGCCTAAGTATCATACCCACGAGAGAGGTGAATCAGGTCACACGTAGTTCTGATAACTTGTTCTTTTTCTTGATTTTTATTTCTTTTCTCCTTTTTTTCATTGACTCTTTTCTCTTTGAGACTTTTCTTAATCTATTTTTTCTTGACACTCTTCTTTTTTGTTTTTTTGGGGACACATTTTGTCTATTTTTTTCTTTTTGAAACTTTTCTGACTTTATTATTTTGTTCGACACCTTTTCTTTTGAACTTTGCTAACTCTATATTGATTCTAAAAGAGGTGTATATAAGAAAATAACACTAAATCTCAATAGGGTAAACAAAGGATTACACAATATTTGGATAGCAGAATGAAATGCCTTCATCATATCAAACCTTAAAAATGCAAGTACAATTATGTAATATGAAAGTAAAAGATGAAGATTATTTGAGGACTTTTTTACAGCACTAACTTTAACTCAGTCTGCGCGTCACTACTTCTGCACTTTGTCCAGCATACAACTCCAACATTGTTGTACATCCCTCGCATAGAATGACTCATGCTTCTGTGGAGCTGATTGTCTTTCAATCTCTCTTGATATAGGACCATTCATCCACTGCTTGACCTAATTGAGATATGCCTTTAAATTGATGATCAAGTTATTCTTGTGATTCTTCAAATAATTGCCTTAATTTCTATAAAAGGCTTCAACTTGATCACCAAATATCTCACACTCTACCTATTTTATCAGATGCTATTTTTCTCTATGAAATATTCTGATTCAAAGTTCTTTCATTAACTGGATTTAAAGATCTAGCTGAAAATTCCGCCAGCATGTCATATCCCTAGAATCACCATAAAATTTACGATGTAAAAAAACAAACAAACAACACATATTTATAAAACAAAGAAAAAAGAGACACTCTATTTAGTTAAAATAAAAGATAGAAGGGTTTGAACATAAATGACAAAGGGACAAAACAAGATAGATTCCAAACTACAATTGTGAAATTATTTGGATAACAAAAAAGAAAATAAAACAAACTACCAGAATTCTTATCGGTAGGGAAAGGAGTGCTTTCTCAATTGCTGAGCTTGACATCTTAGCCACTGGTTTACATATCAACATGACTAGATCTTTCAACGCTATCAGACACATTTCGTGTAAAATTATCCTTTGACTTCCTATATTTTGCAAACTCTAGCCTCGATTGAAACTTGGACTTAGAAGTTTCTTGGTAAATATATGGGGGTCGAGGATGATGTTGAGGGACCGATGCATTCCATTGTGGAAAAGAAGACGGATGAGTATACCATTGTGTATTGTTCAAAGGATATTGAGGAACTAGAATGTAATAACTTGGATTTTGTAAAGAGGAACCTTGTTGCAGGTGATTATGTGGATCTAATGTATAGGCTTGGGGTCGAGGCTGATAGTATTGTTGAGTTGACCCTCTAAAGATCCGTTGTGTCCTCAACACAATACTTGCTACATTCTTCTTCTTCTTTTCTTCAGTCCCCCTGAATTGATTGCAATATCATCCCAAGTTTTTTACAAAATCCTCGTACCTATCATGCTCCTCAAATTTTGATACCCCTAATGTAGGAGGGAGGTTAACACTTGAAGATATGAACCAATTCTTATGCGCAACATCCTTACAATTTGCATGACCCAGAGAATTTTTTATAGCCTTTTCTGCACTCTTTATTTTCCTAGCCATTTTTTCTTGCTCTTTAGCAGATTGGGGAAGCACAATCGTTGGAAAAAATCCAAGATGGGACCTTTAGTATAGTTTTGGGCTATAGAAGAAGAGACGGTAGGTGGTTTTATCAATATGGTAGATTTACACTGAAGAGATAGAGAATGAGTGATGGAAGCATTGGGATGCTTTTGACTTGGAGTGAATTTTTAGGCATGTTGTGGTGTATCGACAATAGTAGGAAATTGACGTTGTAATTGTGATGGAAATCTCAAGGTATTTATGGGGTTAATAGTGGGGAGTTGAGGAGGAGGCAACCCACCATCCCAAGATCGATACATTTCCATCATTTGTTGTCTTAATCTCACAATCTCTTGTTTTAAATTCTCATTTTCCTAACTCTTTGTTTGGACCATGATGTCACTCTCTATATCCTTGTAGGACAAAACTAACCCTTTCTTGAATTTGGTGTGATGTGGAGAACAAGCCAAAATTCCACAAATCAACCACCTTAAACTAACTGAACAAGACATAACAAATGCGTTAGAATTCAACACTTTCTCAAAATCTTTTTTTCTTGAAACTTTAAGAAGAAAAGAAAATATCAAAATGTCAAAGAATTGACAAAAATCTTTCTGAATTTTTCCATATTTAAATCCCTATACAAATAAAACCTATGATTACTAACAAAATTCTTTTTGGGTTTTCGATTTGAATTTCATAGGAAAATAAAACTTGAAACTATTAAAGGAAAATCTTTTTATAGTTTTCTTTAAAAGATGTATATGAAACAACTACTCTAAGTGAAGAGTGAAAGAAAATCTTCTTGAACTTTTTAAATAAGACCACTGACCCATGAAAGGTTGCCTACGTATCTCATTCTCGAGAGAAAGAATCATGTATGCGTAGTTCGTCCAGATTGGACAATTAAGGATAAAATAACAAACTGAACCTCGACTTGAGAGACACGACCAAAGACAGGCGATAGATAACGTTAATAAAATCTTTTTTTTTTGGTTTTTCATTTGACACTTCACATAAAAATGGCACCAATAACTATGAAAGAAAAATCTTTTTTTGAAATTTTCGTTATCTGGAATGTACAAAACTTCTACCATCTTTTTTTGAATTTTCTTTTATAACAAGCTCCTATTAAAACATTCTTTTTAAAAAATTTAAATTATGAATGCTTGGTAAACAAAACAAAAGGAAAATCTTTTTAATTTTTTTTTAGAAATGAGAGTAAAAGGTAAAAAAATCTTTTTAAATCTTTTGGATTGTGAAAAAAAAAAGTCGTAATGAGCTCTAAAAAATTACAAAACTCTTTTTTGACTCGCCTTTCTTTTCTTCTTTTTTTTTTTGAACTTTCCTTTCCTACACACTTTTCTTTAATTCTAGAACATGTTTGTTCTCTAATCAATTTGTTAAATAACCCTGTTACCCTAAAAAATGCAACAATTAGCATGTAGGGATGCTTTAGGGATAAGACTCCTACAAAGGACCAAGTGGGTCCCGCTAGGTCTCAATACAATGCAGATAAGCATGAGCTAAAGGCTGACCTAGGCTGGGATCTACTAACAAGAATGTTTGGGAGAGCATATAATCGATAATCGTTATGATTGCTTTCCACCTACTCCATACATCTGACGGTTTCCCCTCCTAAAATAAGGGTGACTCAATTAGAGTTCGTGTACATGACGTGTACTCCGAGAGTTGTTGCTAAATAAATAACTCAGGTTATGCAAATGACAACAGATATAAAGTGGTAACACATAAGAGAAAGACTATAAACACATAACAAATAGGCACTCAATCAATGATAAAACAATAATACAAACGATTACACAAACAAGGCATCGATACATCTACAATAATACAAACGATAACACAAACAAGGCATCTATACATATATAGTATCACTCTAAGCTGATCCAACTCAAAATAAAGCTCGAATTCTTAAAATCCCCAGCAGACACGCCAGAGCTGTCACACCCCCTTTTTTAACCAAAAAGAATTGAATTTAAGTTTCAAAAGGATTTTATTATTAAGTGACAAAAGTTGAAAATTTATTTCAAAAAATACTTTTAACAATCAAAATTTAGAGTCGCCACTAGGCATAATCTAGTGTGCCAAGTCACCTTTGGAAAATTCTTTTCAAAATTGTTTGACTCTAAAAACTAATCCACGAACAGAGATTTTGGTTAAGAAATTTTGTTGACCGACAGAAAGGTGTTAGGCATCCCTCGATCCCATGGTTCGACCACGGTCGCTTCATGGAGTATATCGATTAGCATGAAACTATAAAATAAATAAACCAAACAAAACACACAACAAGAAAATAAACAATCAAAAAAAATTAAAAATTGTGTCCAGTCCAATTTATTTCAAATTGAAATAAAAAAGCTAAAATTAAAACCTAAACTATTCTAACTATCCTACACAATGCTTTACCCGATGCCTCGGGCCTTGATCACGATCGATCTTTCGAGTATAAAGTATCGCGGGGCATTCTCTGATAATAAATACAATTTCCTCAGAGCATTGCCCATCCAAATGAGTACAAGGAGTCTAGATGCAATGAAATAAATGTTATTCAACACACTCAAACATTCAACAATCATTGGTTCTTGCGGATTGCCTTCTTGACCTAAGATTTGCCTATTAAATGTTCAGGCTAAACATGATAATACCAAATTCAACAGAATCAAGATTATTTCAGATCAAATAACTATCAATGAATCAAACTAATCAATATTCGCCTTTTATCGATTTTCAATTCTCGCCCCAAATAACTGATTTTAATTCTTAATGAGATATCATTTCATCACACAATCCATAATCAACCTATAATCAAGGTAATCAGACAACAGATCAAAACAAAAAGCTATTAACTACCAACGAGGATCAACCAACACACAATATTCAAAAATATTCACGAAAATAGGGATAAGAGATGAAGAATTGACCTCAATTGATAACTTTATTTCAAATAAGTTGCGATCGATCGAAACTCATGAACTAATGAAACCTCAACATCTAAATCAGCCGCTCAACAAGAAATTTTCGGCGATATTATCCACTAAAGCAGTAACGTTAAGGCTAGTCGATTGCCAGTGTTTATCAGTGGATTCACCGAGATCTAGAATAGGGGTCAGTCAGAGTGTTTTTATGGACTAAAGTGATATTTTCATAATGCCAGAGCTCCAGCAAGCTCAGATGATAATAGAAAATTGAGGGCGACTCAAATTCCAGGCAACAAAGGTGTTTCCCAGTGAGAACTTCACTGAGACAGTGGCTCTCCACTTTTTCCTCTCCAATCTCTCTCTCAATTATTTTGTATCTTTCTCTTATTGTTTTCACTCTGATCACACCCTTTTCACGCTCACCGATTTTCATTCTTAATTATTTTATGTGGGGTATGTTGGTGTATATTATGGTGCATATTGTGTTGTTCTTTGTATATGTCCGTGAGTTGTGTGTGAGTGATAGGTCCTTCTATTCTATAGAAAATAGAGGTTTGTGTGTGTATATATCGATATATTGTGTGTGCACTTACTGTGAGGTGTGGGTGTAAATTTTTGCCTATGGTAGTGTGTGTGCATGTGCATTGGTGTATGAGTGCATGTGTTCTCTCTCAATGGAAATTGTGTAGTATGTATATAAATAGTAGTTTGTGTGAATAATGTGGGAATTTCAGTAGGGTCCCTCTTTTTTGTGTAATTGTGTTAGATGTGTTAATTTAAGGATGAAAATTTGACGGGGTAGGTGGTTGGCTAGGGTAGTAAGGTAGGTAGGTGTGTGAGTGGTTAGGATAAGGTTAGGTGGTTAAATTTGATTAGGTGGGTGTAACACCCCGAATTTAGTACTCAGAACGCTACACGATGCTCATGACCCCGAAAGACCACAAGCTAACCTATGACTGATATTTGTACCTGAACACTGCATAATATACTATATAAATATGGATATAAAGGTTGTAAGGACATAAGGTTAAAAACTATAACATAACTATAAAACATAATTTATGGATGGGGTATGAAATACTCAAAAACAACTGAAATAAACTGTCTGAACATACTGTAGTCTGAAAAGCCTCTAACTGACTACACTGTCTGAATAAGGAGTTGATGGGACATGTACCTAACTAACTCTAACTACTAAAATAAATTAATTAATGATATAATAAAATAATGTTTATTTCCTTGAAAGATGAGGACTCACTACTAACTCTGACTGTAGAGACTGGAATATTATTGATGCTCTGGAGCTCGTGCTTCTAAACCTATGGTATAAAATACCATAGCAAAAATACATTAGTACATTTGAATGTACTGGAATGCATATGAGGTAGGCTGAATGTAAAGGGTTCACATGCATGAACTATACTAACTGAGTGAATAACATGATAGTGAGAATACATGCATGAATAGATAGTAACTGTAACTAAGTTTATGATAACATGATTACTGAGTCTGAGTACTGATAACACGAGATACTGATAACTGTATAACAAAAATAACTAATACTGAGCGACTGTGTCTGACAATCTAGTTTCTTATGGAACTAGCTAAGTTCCATTCTATTCTGAGTTGACTGTATCTAACAGTCCTGAATTCTGTAGAACTATCTGAGTTCTATTACTAAGACTGAACGACTGTATCTAATAGTCCTGATCTATAACTGAAACTATGAAAAGTAGTCATCTAATCGACATGCCCTAAATAATGCAATATAGCTGAGTTGGGGTCCAATCTATAACCCCAATTGGAAGGTTGTCAATACCGCACCACTGGTAAGGACAGTCTGTGAGTAACCCTTATATAATAGGTAAATCTAGTGAGAACAGTGGGAACCCTCATATAACAGGTTAAGACACCTCATCTACCCTCATATAACAGGCTATGATGTCTCAACCTTTGCTGGCTACGTAGTTATGGAATGCAAGGATTGCTTCTAAGAATCACACCCTCATATAATAGGTGGGTTCCCATCCTTGAGTTCACTTGGTGCTAATTTCTACTCCCATCTGAGTAGACACTGAACATGATTAAATGACAAAGCATGACTTTCTTGAATACACGACCAACATCACAATCCATAATACAATAAGTTAGAGATTTCATGAAGTACAAGTTCTACAGCATCACAATGGCTACACATATATCCATAATTCATTAGATAAGACATTTCACCAAACACTGGACATGCATAAATTTGTACATAAATGGGGATTTCATATTATCATACTAGTATGACACTTTTTCTTCATATAGGCATTTAATCAAACACATAAGGAGCATGCTTTGGTTATACAATTATCAACACATCTAATAATCATGGATACATTAATCAACGTGTAAATTTAAGGCTTTATCATGATTATTATGAAAATCATCACATTCTAGGGTCAACTATTGGAATATGTAATTTCAAAGATGAATCAAAACCCCACAACATCATGAACATGAATTTTAATTTAATTTAAATCATGAACATTCATAAATACATAAATCTTGGATTTTGAAAAGATATTCTTGAGCTTCATAGGTGAAAGGGACACATGAATCAACACATAACATACCTGGATTGTGAGTTTCTTGAAGTTCTTGGACTTGAAGAACTTGAATTTCTTAGTTTCTTGAAGAAGGATTTGGATCTTGTTCTTGGGGATTATCTTTGAGAGAAAATCCTTATTTGAGGTTGTAGATGGATAATGAACTTATGCGCCTTGATTTGATATAATTAGAGGTTAAAACAGGTGGAAAAAGACCTAAATATCCTTTTAAAAATAACTTTAAAATAACTGAACAAACTATGCGATGGTCGGTGTGAAGGTCCATCGCTGGGTCGACGGTTCGTTGGTCCTAACCATCGCACCTGGGCAGAATAGGGGTTTACTGCCTCTGCTGCGATGGCTTGGGTAATGGTTCGTCGCTAGCTCGATTGTCCGTTGGCCTGAACCATTACCCTTAGGCTGAAGGTGGTGTCACTGCCTCCACTATGATGGTTTAGATGACGGTCCATCGCTAGCTCGACTATCCCTCGGCCCTCATCATCGTACCTGGGCAGTTTTGACTGCTATCTGTAAAACGGCCATAACTTTCTACCCCGATACCGTATTTGGACAAAATTGATATCGTTGAAAAGCTAATTCAATTTCTCACATGACAAAATGTAAAAATCTTTAAAATTCCATGTGTACACAAATGAATTCATCTTTCAAAGTAAGTTTCTAACATACTTGGAATGATTTCAAGCTAGGTAGAAGTACGGGGTATTACATTGGGGTGTCAATTTATTGAGAATTTTATTATTATTTTTTATTTTATGGAGGGGTAATTACACGGGGTTGAGGTATATGATAAAGTGAGGGTAAAATGCATAAATTGGGCTTTTAAGAGGGGCAAAATTATGTGTCTATAGGTTTTACTCTGATGACTAGGATAGATTAGCCCTCCTCAACGTGGGTCAGATGTTGGAATCCATGATAGCTCACATGGTTTATGTTGGTGACATAATAGTTTCCATAGTTTCAGTCAGTACTCATTCTATATCAGTTTAGGTTTGCTTGACCAAGTAATCAGATTTCCAGCTATTCAGTCAGTCAGTTTTACAGATTATTTCAGTACATGCCCTACTTGGTTTTGCATTCATCTTACATGTTCAAGTTTTCATGCTCAGTATACATACATAATTCTCAGTTTAGTTTTAAAGCATATTCATCTTTACATGAGATTTACATACAATATTCATGTTTCTATTGCTTCTTAACTTACATAATTGTTTTCAACTCCTGATTTATAAATTTTATTATGACTTACGATTTTCAATTATAACCATGTTTTAAATATATGTTTCAGCAAATAACTTACATCCTCAGTTTTAAAGCATGTTTTAAATATTTTTATAACTAAGTGCATGTCCCTATATACTTATTACATTCCAAAGTACTAACCATATATTTGCGTTTATGGCTACATTCCTTCATGATGAAGGTACCAGATGTAGTCCATACACCAGGGTCGGATAGTTCTCAGCATTTAGCTAGCAGGTGATGAGTTCTCTTGTTTCGGAAACTCCAGTCAGTTATAGTTCATGTACTGTATTGTTATTATTCTGATGTATTGATTTGTGGTAGTTGGAGGCATGTCCTAGCCACCTACATTCAGTATAGTAGAGGCTTCATAGATAGTTAGTCAAAGTCATGATATGTAATTCAAGTTCTATCTTCAGTATTATCATGTTGTAAACTTTATCAGTATTACATTCATTCAGATTTTCTCATGATTATGCTTCTGCTCAGTAAATTTAAATTTTATTTACATTATAAATCAGTTGCTCAAGCAGTATGCCACTACATAGGTTAGCTTGGGATCATTTGTTGTTCCAACCACCATGATACGACTAGGGGTTAGTCTCGGATCATGACATATCGTTTCTATGTGTCTTGAAACCTAAGAAGTATCGGGGATCTTTTAAGAAGATCATATAGTATATTGATGTGATTAGAGGAGAAGAGGGTGGAAATAACATACTTGATTTGAGGAATTAGGGGCAACTGTCTGGTTAGTGATTTGGTGGGATTAGTAGCCCGAGTTGATTGATTAATTGCTAATATTATTTTTACCCCTAGTTTCATTATAGATTAATAATATGAAGGGGAGAGGGTTAAGTCGTAATATCCACTTTGACTACAAGGTATGTAAGGTTTTCAATTCCATAATCGTTGGAATGAAATCTGATACTTGTGTTACTACCAACAAATTTAGCTTCCCAAGTGTTCCTCCCAGTAAAGGATATAGAAATGATGTACGATTTTCAATATCACTAATGACCTTTTTTTTACTGCCTATAATCTCATAAATGTTTCAGAGTACTTCACTATGTGTTTATTAGTACTCTTTCAAGCCAAACCCTTGTCACATGTTTCTCTTCTATGTGTCATAAGATACTAGATTACACATGGTAAGGGAGCTCACATGTTAGGTGCACAAACTTCCCTTTTACTTCCAACTTGGTTCAATTGTCTATCTGATAATATACTTCAATTGCTCACACATTCACATGTTCCCTTCATTGGGCATCATTCCCATTGTCGTAGTCTATAAGGTTACCTCATAGAATCCTTATTTGTTTAATTCTACAGTTTATATCTCTATACTTGGAATGTGTATTTGTCCCTAAATTGAATCTGTACACAAGCTTCGTTAGCTCTCGTGTTTATGTATCTCTTTCATTTGATATCGCTTACAAAGAATTTAGTTATCATATCATAGTCTAGAGTACTTATGTCTTAGATTAAATTAAATGCCTTCACTCAGTATGCACCTATGCTTCCATTTAAAATGTCAAAGTGCTGATTATGGTATTTAAGCTCTTAAGTATTATATTGCTATTACAAATGCTTCCTATATCAATGTTACAACATCGAGTGCATATTCACCTATTTATTAATACTGGTCTGTAGTCCCGATTGCCAATTTTGTTTCTTCTATTTTTATTCAATAAGTATTTATTTACACTCAACATGTGAGCCCGTGCTGCACCCAGAACAGGTGAGTGTCAACAAACATAACGGTTGAATTAATCAGATTCATCATAGCCGCTTTCTCTATACAAAATGAGGTTTCCATTGAGAGATCTATTAGTCATGAGCCCATGTTCATACAACAAATCAAATAATTTAATTTCGAGCACTTTAACATTAAAGTGATAGTATATTTTATCAAGTGCCAATACTTTTTTTTTTGGGAAAAAGGGTGAAATGTATTCTTCTACTTTGAAAAATTAATTAAATATATCCTTCATCATATTTTGGGGCTAAATTTCCACTTGTTGTTATACTTTGAGGCCAAATTTACCCTTCTACTTTTGAAAACAATCTAAATATAGCCTCGCCATAGTTTGGGGCTAAATTTATCCTCGATGTCATATATTGGGTTAAAATTACCCTCGTTGCTAAGGAACTTTTCACATGTACCCTTTCTTTAACAGAAAATCTCAAATCAACGTTAAATGTCTCATTTTTAAAAAATAAAACATACCCTAATCTAATCCGTCCGATCCGGTTCGAGCCAATAAATAAATACACCCCTTTAGTTCTATTAGTCAAGTTTTTCCAATGAGATTAAGCCACAGAATATTTATCAGTGCATAACTCATAAAAGATTGATCTGCATCAATGCAGACACAAAGAAATACATCCCTTTCTCAGTTCATGGATCTAGATAAGTGTAGATCTCATGAAAAATGGCACTTGACGGTCAAATTCGATCGATTAGGCCCACTGGATATTTCTCTGGATGATTGAGTTAAAAGATCTCCCTATGTGTCAATCGTGGCATCTCTTAATTGATGTCTTTTTATGCAATTTATATCTAAATAAATTTTTCATCATGTTATTTGATCTAAAAATTTATTCACTGATTTTAGAATCTCAATGCTCATAAAAGTACATACCAAAATTTGAAATTTGAACGTAACTGAACTAGAGTAGAGTTTGTAATAGATTTTTTCTCTAGTTCCATGCTTCTAAGTTATCCTATTTTGTTTTACTTTTTGTTCATTTGTAAGCCTATCAACGTTGCACGTTGGAAGAGAAGTATTTTTGTTCATTGATAAAATTCGACAAACAGAACTAAGGGAGGAGTGTATTTTTGTGGGTCAAATTTGGCGAATTAGATTAGTGTGTGATTTATTTTTAAAAATTAGGCAATTTAACGTTGATTTATGCTTTTCTATTAAAGGAAGGTATTGGTGAAATTTTTTTTAATAATGAGGCTAAATATGACTTCAAAGTATGACATCAATGAAAATTCAGCCCCAAAGTATGACAAAGGGTACATTTAATCAATTTTCCATTTTCCAAAGAAGAAGGATAAATTTGGCCTCGAAGTATGACAACGAGGATAAATTTGACCCAAAGTATGATAAAGAGTATATTTAGCCAATTTTCCGAAGTACAGAGACAATCCTCCCCCTTTTTTTAATATAATATAATTGATTACTTTTATAATTATAAAGAGAGATTCTATCCTTGTTATAAAAGTTTCACGACTTTCGTATGTTTGGCACTCTTTTATTTTTTTCTTTTGACAATAAAATTCATTAATCAAATCTATAATCTATAATATATATCTATATCTATATCTATATCTATATTAAAAGTGTGAAGACCCTTGAAAAAGTGATTTGAACTTTTTACCCCTCATTAAAAAATTTTATAATAGACAAAATTGTCTTTTCACTTATTTCTTTTAATTATATATTTAAAATTAAGGAGTCCTAAAATCGGTAAGACAAAAATATATTGAGAATTAATGTTGGTAAGTTTTCTTTTTGCTTATGTCCATAAAAAAGGAGTCCTAAAAAATATAATAATCTATATCCATAATCTAAAATCTATAATCTATAATCTATATCTATAATCTATAATTTATAATATATGATTTATAATCTATAATATATTAAAAGTGTGAAGACCCTTAGAAAAGTGAATTGAACTTTTTGTCCTTCATTAAATAGTTCCACAATAGACAAAATCATCTTTTTACTATTTTCTAAAAATTTTAAGAAGTAAAAATTCATTAAACGTAATTCTTAAACCTTTCCTTATCTCAAATTGTATTTTATTATATTTATAATATTAAAAATTTAAGGAGTTCTAAAATATATGGTAAGAAGAAAATTTATTGTAAAAAATATTAGGAGAATTAATAATTAAGGAATCCTAAAACATATGACAATCAAAATTTATATTTTATAAATATAATAATTAAGAAATCCTAAAATACATGACAATGAAATTAAAATTATATAAATATTTTTATTACTTAATGTCCTAATACGTTTTTTTTTTTTCAAAAAAACAATTAAGGGTAGGGGAAGTCCTAATAAGTATAATCAACTTTTTAAAATTAAACCTCCATGTTCATATGCTACAAAATAATATAACCAAAACTTTTCTCAAAGTGTTATATTCCCTTTTGATTTTTGCAAATTTTAAAATTTCACTTTGTTCGCCCTTCTTTTTCTGAGAGATCTTTATTACAATTATTTATTTTCACATGTCTACAAAAATATATTTTAGTTTGAATCCTTTTAGATTTAAGAGACTTTTTTGGTTTGTTATTAAAATATAAAAGATTAATTTTGTACACTTTCAATTTCTTCACTAAAGTGTTGATTTGAATTTTCTCATTACAGCTGTTATTTAACAAAAATAAAACTTATATGCAAGATTATGAATAAAAATCTTATGGCATTGTTAAATTAGGACACCTAACATTGTTTTACTTTACCAAAAAAACGACACTAGGAAAATATTTATGAAAAAAATGAGTTTAGTAGGTATGTTAAGTCAAAAACATTACATGAGTTTAGTGGAAAACAAAATTATTAATATTTAGGAATCTTTGATATAAATTTATCATGTCATTCTTTTATTATTGGTAAATAATTCATGAAAAAAATTAAATTTTTTTCATATTTAGGTAACTCTTGAAAAAGTTTTGAACTTCTATAAATTATAAATCATTCTTTTTTAAATATAATAAAAGTTTTTTCCCAATAATTTTTTTTTAGAATTAAATTTACCTTTAACTATATTTATAATGTTCGTCATGTTCCAAGTTAAGGTCAAATTCGAAGCTCTGATGTCACAATTTTTGTCCAATGAGATCCATCATATTTTAATGATGAACTCTTGTTTTGTTACTATTTGTTGGTTTTGTTGTTATTTTTGTTGTTTTTTGTACCTTTCGTTTCTTCATATTTGGGACTGCTTTGGGTTATTTTCTTAGATCCGAGGGTCTATCCGAAGTAACAAAAATATGTTGTTGTTGGTAGCTTTTTTTAAAAAAATTTATTTTGTGTTTGTGAAATTGTGAGATATTGACCAGATATACAAAAGAGGAGAAGAATGTTCATAAAACAACAAAAAAAGTAGCAAAGAAAAATTGTATGGGTCCTATGAAGGTGATTGACTACTCCTTTTGCTGATAATGACTACTTTTTGTTGTTTACATATATTTATAATCTTAGTCTACAAAAAGTATACTGAGAAATAGTTTAAAGTTAGTTTTTATAAAAATTGTATCACTTTGGAGCTAGAAAAAAAATTATTGATGTTTTCATATAGTTTGATGTGATTAATTATCTAAAGCATGAATGTTTACGAGAAGAAGAAGAAGAAGACAAAGAAGAGCGTTGAAACCTACAAAATCTACACCTCGATAGTGCTGAAGCAGGTTCATCCAAATATTGATATTTTTAGCAAGTCAGTGATATAATAAACAGTTTCATTTTTGATATTTTGAAAAGTTTGCTCAGAAATCTTCTAGATTGGTTAGGATCAACAAGAAGCAAACTATTACATCTACGAATATTCACACTATAGTGAGGCCTTTTTTTTTTTTAAAGGAACTAAGGTTGTTACTGAGTTCACTAGCTTTTACTAGTTTGAATTTGGATAGCTTTTTGGATTAGGGTCAATGTAAAGTTAGGTGATTTTTCATGTTTGTTTGTGAATTGACCTTAGTAAGATTACTGTAAACTGAATGAAAGATTTTTAAATATTAAAAAATTATAACAAATTTATTAATTAGCCGAATATTAATTACCCTATTATTTTCAACTTGGCTTAATGTGTCTGAATTTGAATAGTAATATATTGAAGAGTTATATCACGTGGAGCGTAGCATTTTTGCTTTCTGAAATACGAACTTTAAATGTTTTCAATAGCAGATCGGTGCACTAAAACTTCTGCAATGTACAGGAATTCAAAGATGGACAGACCACAAGGATCTAAGTAAAGCTGTTGCATATAGTAAAATATTTGATCTCTTATATACTTTCAACATTTTATCATTTGTTAAGATGATGACACATTCAATTAATAAAATTCTACTTGAAGTGGTATTTATATTTTAAAAATATAGTATAAAAATGGCTTTATAAAAGGATAAAATAAGAACATTACAAAGTTTAGATAGGAGTTCTTTTTCCTCTTGCAGCTGAAATTTTGATATCGAGAGACTGGAAATCAACTAAAATACTTGACGATGTCAATTATTTAATGATCGAGTTGATGATAAAATTAGAAAAGTTTGGTGAAATATGATGGTGGCTCGATGAAGACGACACTTGAATGAGCTAGTGAAAATCATGGATGCATTTATGATACAATGGATCTACAAATTAAATCTTACATGGAAACAAGATGTTGCATAAAATAACTATGATACATAAAATAACTAACTGTCACTTATGGATCTTTAAATCAACAAAACCTAGATTAGATTACCTGAAACATAAAATTTATATAGTAGATACATGTAACCTCTGTAATTAATTTTTAGTTATATATTTAGCTTATAAATAGATATTTCATTGTTATTTTAATTTATTTTTAACGATGTTTTTTTCTTCCTAAACATTCTTTTCAGGGTGTACACACCAATTAGTTCCTGCAGTAGAGGAACTGAGTAGTCTTTACTTGCCACCACCAACATGTAATGCATCGTTTGATCTTGTCACATAATCTATATCAACAGCATCGGCTGGTATGCCCAAGAAGATGGTTTATGAACATAAGTATCCTAGTGTTGTGTCTCAATATGATAGTTTTGACGACTTTAGTACGAAATCACCTCATGATTTGCTGGAGAAGGCCATGCTTGATTTGGGTTCATATTTGCCCCCTGCCTCCCTGCCAAAGCGAAGAAAGATTGATATTGCACCAAAAAAAAAATGTCGTTCATTGAGAAACAAAAGAAAACAACAACAGATGCTCCAAAAGGAAAACAAACCTAGGGTACTTCAAAAGCTACTGATGTACCCATTGTTGAAGCTGCTAGTGATACACCACCTGTCGTTCAAGCTAAAGTAGCCGTTGTTAGTGGCATTACATCCTTGAATTTACCAAGTCTTCGTCAATAATTAGCACAAGGCGCTTCACTGCCACGAATGGCTGAAAAGTCCCAAGAAACACCTTCCAGCAATCATGAAGAACAATACTTGGTAAAAGTGGATCTAGATGTATTAATGTCCTATCTCCAGACCTATCTAAGTATTAGTTGCATTTTATCATTTAATATAAGTTAAGTTAGATTCAAACCTAATCTATAATGGTTTACTTTATAAGGTTGACCAAAAATTCAACAACCTTGAGACATTAGTGACTATACAATACACATACATCATGAAATCCTTAAAATAGAAGGACTATGTTGAGGAGAAGACATTTGGTTTTCAAATAAAGAGGTTAATATCAATTACATATTATTGAATATTAAAATTTTGTCTAACAGGTTGATGTTGAAACCAACAATCCAAATAGAGATGAGCGTATGGATGGTCTAGGAGATGCTGATCAACCTCGAAAATAAAAAAGTCCAAAAGATCAGCCAAAATAAGAGGATGATCAGGATGGTGTCAATATTACCCCTGTGTTGAGAGAGATAGTTGCTGCTATTAACGATCAGAAGGTAAACACTAGTTAAACAAGTGATGTTTTCTATGTACTTATATGTATCAAATATGTATATAGATTTGAAACATCACTATTATTTAGTGTATTACATACATTTGTAGTAACTGATATGTCTAATAAATCAATAAGTAATACCAATTATATTTCAGAGTTTATCATATATATTATGTTTTGATATTTGTGTAAATGATACATCTACATTTAACTTACATTACTTATGTATCTTTGACAGTATTGACTGTAATGTATCAGCGTGTTAACAGACATGATTATATACAGGATGATGGCACTCTACCTGATATTGTTTAGGATATGGTCACACTTGCTACACCAACTGCCTCCCAAATGGCGCAACCATTGAAAGATGTCAGTCCGTTCCGAATAATGAATAGTCAATATTACCATTGTGGCAGTCAATGGACAACAAAATTTTCAAGAACTGAGGCAGTTCATAATGATGACACAAAGATCCATGTTCCAAGGATCACGCGGCATTCAAAAATATCCAAGTCCCCATACCTAATGATTTTTGGCTCAGCTTCCAGAGACAAAGAGGATATATGTAATACCCCACATTTTTGGGCTAGTCTGTGAACCATCGTCCCAACGCGTATAAGCTATTATCTAAATGATTCCCATGTGAATATAAGTTTCATGATCTTTATCCTTATGTTTAATTTGCTTTGAGGTGAAAAATGTCCATAAGAATCACTTAGAACAAAGTTGAGCTTAGAGCCTTTGATTCATCCAAAGTTTGACATTCGATCCTACAAGGGTCTACTTTAAACATGTATAACTTTTTATATACATATAATTTGACAGCTCAAGACCCACCAAATGTTAGATAATTGAATTATCTTTCCAACAATACCAATTTTGATGAAATTCTATACCCGAGATAAAAGTTATGGCATTTTCCGTGTGAGGCAGTAAGCCGATGCAATATCGATGTGACGCGCCGACATGCAAGTTAAGGAAATGTTTCACATGCTAATTCAGTTTTTAAAGGGTCTAGGGGCATTTTGGCCACTTCCCCTCACCCAAATCCGCCCGAACACTTAATTTCAGCCCCTAAAAGCAAAATACACTCAATTATTCATCTATTCTCTCAAAGGAAAAAATACTAGCCTCCTCAAGAACACCAGGAACTTCGTCAATCTTTCTTCAAGAAAAGTAAGAACTCAAGTTTAGTAATTCAAGAATGCTTTCAAGATTGTGTTTCTCCTTCAAGATTAAAGCTTTAAGGTATGTGGGAATTCAACTATGGGTCCTCTTTCACCTATGGAGCCCCAAAAACTCTTTTCTTTTAATTAAAGAATGACGTTTTTATTACTATGGTATTTTGTATATTCAAGAAAGATTGAATTTCCTGTTTTCATGATGTTTTTAATCC
Organism: Capsicum annuum; assembly: GCF_002878395.1. Classification (NCBI taxonomy): domain Eukaryota; kingdom Viridiplantae; phylum Streptophyta; class Magnoliopsida; order Solanales; family Solanaceae; genus Capsicum; species Capsicum annuum. Next base: position 30,703,903 of record NC_061116.1, read on the forward strand.
AATTCAGCCCATGTATGATTCCATGAAAGATTTTAAATTCCTCGTGCTATGAATTTGAATTTTCATGCTTTATTCAAGTAAATTCCATGATAGATCCTAAATTTATGATGTTTAGTAATACTCCCATGTTTTAAATTCATGCCTTCCACATGTTTGATCAAATTCCCATATCATGTTAAGTCAATTTCAAGATGAATCTCCAAGTTATGAATTTTGCGATGTAACTCTATTATTCCATCATAATTAAGACATTCTCGTGTTTCAAGTTATTAACCTTACATGTTTGGATGAAATACCCATGCCCTATTTCAAGTGAATTACATGTGAATTCCCCAATTCATGATTTTAGTTATGTAATCATGCTATGCTCCCATGTTTAAGACATTCCCATGTCCAAGTTCATGATTTCCATGTGTTTGGTGATTTGCCCCATATTAAAGTATTAATCTCTACGCGCTTGATAGAATGCCCATGTGAATTGAATAGGGTAATCATGACACGTTACCATGTGTTCTCATTCATGTACAAATCCATAACCTCCAAGTGTTTGATAAAATACCTTAGTGAATGAATTGTGAATAATTGACTTTGGCTATGCTTTCCAAGATGAGTCTCAGTTACAGTCTTTGTTACAGTCTTAGTTACTGTCTTAGTTACAGTCTCAGTTACAGTCTCAGTTATTGTCTTAGTTACAGTCTCAGTCATAGTCTTAGTCGAGTAATCAGATTAGTAACTCAGTTCAATTTCAGGTTTGCTTGACTATAGTGTACAATATCAGTTATTTAGTATCAGTATTTCAGTATCTCAGTTTACAGACTATTTCAGAATCATGTTATAGGTTGGGTCTTCCATTCTTAAATAATACAGTTTTCATGAATTCATGCTCAGTTATCTCATGTTACTCAGTCAGTCCTTACCTTATATGCATAATACTTTACAGTTTCAGTCCAGTTATTTAGACTAAGTACAATTCAGTCTTACATGCCCAATATTCAGCTATCAGACATTCAGTTAATCAGATAAGTTAGTATGTCTATGCATTCGTGCTTAGTGTGATTGTATATTCAGATCCTCATTTTATGTCAGTCTCCATCACGTAGTTTCAGACCCAGTATTAATACAACATCCATGTCTTATCATATTTCCGCTTCAGTTATACTTATATTATAAAAGTAAGTTTACAAAAACTAAGTGTAGAGATTCACCATCTTATCAGAGAATGTTATTCACTCATGCTTTAAGATATTTCAGTTTTCAGTTTATTCCAGCTTATTGGTGAGTCTACTTACACTTAACATGTATAATTTACGATTACGTATGAAATCAGTTTTGCTTATGCATTCACCCCTGCATCCTCAGTATATTCCAGAAGTATTGATCCACATATAAGTCTATGTACTACATTTTATCATAATGTAGGTATCTGTTGTAGCCTAAACATCATGATTAGACAGTTCCAGATTCCAGCCAACAGGTGATGAGTTCTCCTACTTCGAGAACTCCAAACAGTTTTAGTTCATATACAGTTTATTTATTTTCATGTGTATTGATTAGTGGTAGTTGGAGGCATATCCCATCTATCTATAGTCAGTATAGTAGAGGATTCAAAGATGTCAGTTAGAGTCAGTCATGTAATTTCAGTTTCATCCTTCAGATTTATCAGATTGTAAAGCTTTATCAGTATTGTATCTATTTTAGATTTTTAGTATGATAATCTTTTCGCATGACATAACAACTATTTATTATATTATAATTTAGTTGCTTAATAGTATGCCAATTCATGGGTTAGCTTGGGATCGCTTGTGGTTCCAAGCACCGTGGGATGACTAGGGGCTAGTCTCGAGTTGTTACAAACTTGATATCAGAGCATAGAGTTCAACTGTGCTAGGATGTCTATGAATCCGTGTCTAGTAGAGTCTTGCAAAATGGTACAGAGACATCTGTACTTTTTTTCAAGAGGACACAGGGTATTTAGGAAATGTTTCCCTTCTTTCAAGTCTCAGATCGTGCAGTAGAAGTATTATCTAAGAAATTTATGTAGATCCTCATCTTGCTTTATTCATGCTAACTCTACCTTAGTTTTGAGGTGATAGAAATAGTGAAGCTTAAGTCTTTACAAATAGTGTTTCCTCAGCTAATCTCCACAGACTATTATAGGATTCAATGTTGGCTAAGAAAGTTCCATCAGTGCCCTTATGTCCTAAAGTTTAAAATATCTCATTCATGTTCATAAAAATCGTACATTAAGCCAAAGTCAGATGTGCTTTCAAATTTTCTTCTCAAAATCCCTTTTACAATATGTGATTTAGAGTTAGCAGTATGAACCCAGAAGTTTAATAGTAGTAGAGTTAGGATAGTGTTATCCAGACTGAGCATATTATATATTCATGGGGCTAGCTGTATGATAGATGAATCAATAGGCTTGAACAGTGTATGCAAGAATTTAAGTTTGTTGATTCGAGATTAAGTATGATGGTGTAGATGAGTTTTTCATTCATGTGTATTATTATACCCCAGACTCTAGAGTAAACTGATTGTAGTTCAGTTTAGAGTTTAGCAAAGTGGTCACAGACTTAAGATGACAGCTTTAAGCTTAGGGGGAGATGATAGAACAAGTCACCCAGTCAGGCTCTCAGATTCTAGTAGTAGTGCCAGTGTGTTTAGAAAAGTAGTAAGGAAAGACGATTCCCAATCTATTCTTATCTCAGTACAAAGTTTTTTAGTCATCTTGATATCTACTCATGCCTAACATATCATCTCCCTCATTACAGCTCATATTCATGCACTTTATAGAAAAACCAGGTACGCTTTTAGTTTCTAGTATGAGGAGTTCTAGTTTACTCAGCAGTATAAATTATGTTCCATGAAATCATGAATTCCAAACTCAGGTCATGCAGCTCATGACGCATGCACTCATGTTTTACAGTATGTTAAGATCCAGATACTCATGCTACACTTATAATGATCAACGAAATTTAGTTTATGCCATGTATATCCTTAGTTCAGACCTCTTTAATGAATTCATGTCATTGATAATTTATTTCTTAGGCCTCAGTTGAGTGTCAAAGTTATTATTTTATGTTTCAGGTTCTCATGTTCTAACTTTCAGTGACCTCTCTTTATGTCATGATAAGTTGAAATTTTATTTGTATTTTCTTGGGCTAGTGCATGGAAGTTTTAAGGATAGAGATTTAGAGAAAATGAGAAAGATGATTTTGTGGTGGTTTGCTCAAAAGTTCATGTGTGGTTATGAAGATAGGCTTGAATGTCATGTTGGTGTACAAGTGGAATGTATAGTTGAGTATAAGCTTTCAGTATGATTTAGTCCATATAGCCAGCAATCCAGTCTAGCAGTCATACAAATAAGTTCCTATGATTTCCCATCTTTCCTATCATAAGGTAATACATTCACGACCATGCAAGTTGTAAATTTAGGTCAGTTCATGCATCATGCATCAGTTTCAGATTCTAGGTATTTAGTCATGATCCAGTCCATAAGTATCCCGTGCATCATTTCAGTCTTTTCTTAGTATTTCAGCAAAGTCAGTATCAATCAGGGGACAAAGTATCCTAAGGAGGAGATGTAATACCCCGAGTATTAATGTCCTAAAAATTTCATTTTTCTTCATGAAATAGGACCTAGCTTAAAGTAATGGTTACTCATCAGTTGACTCTTTCATTTCTATCTCAGCCTTATAATCATTATGATGTCATTGCATGTATCCAAGAAATTACTTCAGTTTATGTATCATGTTTAAGAATCAGTTATGCAATCATGTTCCAAGTCAGGCATATTCAGAATATAATCTCAGTTACCTTCGTACATTACTCTCAGTCTAACTAGTTTTCTTCGAGGATGAATGTTCCGAAGAGGGAGATAATGTAATACCCCGTATTTTTGGGCTAGTCTTTGAACCATCGTTCCTACGCGTATAAGCTATGATCTAAATGATTCCGATGTGAATATAAGTTTCATGATCTTTATCCTCATTTTTGATTTGCTTTGAGGTAAAAAAATGTCCATAAGAATCACTTAGAACAAAGTTAAACTTAAAGCCTTTGATTCGACCAAAGTTTTGCTTTTGATCCTACAAGGGTCTATTTTAAATGTGTATAACTTTTTATATGCACATAATTTGGTAGCTCAAGACCCACCAAATTGTAGATAATTGAATTAGCTTTTCAACGATACCAATTTTCCAAAATCTGATACTCAAGAGAAAAGTTATGGCATTTTTGTGCGAGGTAGTAAGCCGACGCGATGCATCAGAATGTGTGTTACAAAACGGTTTCACACCCTAATTCAGTTTTCAAAGGATATAGGGTCACTTTGGTCACTTTCCCTCACCTAAATCCTCCCATAACACTTAATTTCAGCCCCCAAAAGCAAAATACACTCAATTATTCAGCTATTGTCTCAAAGAAAAAACCCTAGCCTCCTCAAGAACAACAAATACTTCATCAATCTTTCTTCAAGAAAAGTAAGAACTCAAGTTTATAATTCAAGAATGCTTTCAAGATTGTGTTTCTCCTTCAAGATTAAAGCTTTAAGGTATGTGATGATTCGTCCATTTGTCCTCTTTCACCCATAGAGCCCCCAAAATTCTTTTCTTTTAATTAAAGAATGAATTTTTCATAACTATGGTATTTTGTATATTTAAGAAGGATTGAATTTCATGTTTTCATGATGTTTTTAATTCAATTCAGTTCATGTATGATTCCATAAAATATTTTAAACTCCTCATATTATGAATTTGAATTTTTCATGCTTTATTCAAGTAAATTCTATGATAGATCCTAAATTCATGATGTTTAGTAATACTCCCATGTTTTAAATTCATGCCTTCAACATGTTTGATGAAATTCCCATATCATGTTAAGTCAATTTCAATATGAATCACTAAGTTATGAACTTTTCCATGTAACTCTATTATTCCCTCATGATTAAGACATTCTCATGTTCAAGTTATGAACCTTACATGTTTTGATGAAATACCCATGTCCTATTTCAAGCGAATTACATGTAAATTCCCCAATTTATGATTTTAGTTATGAAATCATGCTATGATCCCATATTTAAGACATTCCCATGTCCAAGTTCATGATCCCTATGTGTTTGGTGAATTACCCCATATTAAAGTATTAATCTCCATGCGCTTGATAGAATGCCCATCTGAATTGAATAGGGTAATCATAACACATTACCATGTGTACTCATTCATGTGCAAGTCCATAACCTTCAAGTGTTTGATAAAATACCTCAGTGAATGAATTGTGAACAATTGACTGTGGTTATGCTTTTCAAGATCATGCTATGCTTTACATTCCATGCTATTGAGTTTTGGGGGTATTCAATACTTGAAAATCTAGCTGTTTACCTAGATGTATAGTAGTTACAAAGTTGTCTCAGTAATGTCACGGTTAGTAGTACTCAGTCAGTTATAGAACTCAGTGAACTCAGTCAAGTTCAATCAGGCAACACGATCAGTAACAATTCAGTCAATCCTAGTATAGTCCAGTTTCAGTCCCAGCATCAGCTATACATTAATAATTACCTCAGAATCTGTATACACTATTATATTCAAAATACTATTTCTTGAGCTTATCAGTTATCAGTTATCAGTGCACGTACCAGTTAGTATTCCAGTGTCATTCAGTTGGGAGTAGTATTTAGCACCGAGCGAGTTTAGGGATGGCAGCTTCATCGTTAGATAGGCAGAGTCATTAGTAGCAGTTCCTATACTCTAGAACTATGTAGCCAGTGTAAGATTTGAATAGTCACCCATTAGTTCAGGCTTGACTACCTCCTAGGGTCATCCATCAGTTTAGGCTTGAGACACTTAGTCCTTCGAGAAAACATAATATGTCAGTAGAGTGGATCCACACAGTCAGTATTAGTACCCGTGGCATGGTACTGGAACCCTTCTAACTGGGATTATAGGTTGGACCCCGATTAGCTCAGATTAGGGTATGTCAGTTAGATGAACACTCCCAAAGTTTGAGTTTCAGCTTTAGTCTCAGTATAGAACTCAGTTCAGTTCTATAGAATCAGGAGTGTCAAAAATAGTCACCCAGTTATCAATGACTCAGTTATCAATAATCATAGCTATTAGTTATACAGTTATCAGAACTCAGTATTTAGTTCCACTATGAGTCTCAGTTCCAATCTCAGTTACAGTCTCAGTTATAGTCTAATTTATCATCTTAGTTATAGTCTCAGTCGAGTAATAAAATCAGTAACTCAGTTCAATTTAAGGTTTGCTTGACCAAAGCATACAATAATTAGTTATTTAGTTACCAATATTTTAGTACCTAAGTGTACAGAATATTTCAGAATCATGTTATACGCTTAGTCTTACATTCTCAAATAATATAGTTTTTATGAATTCATGCTCAATTATCTCATGTTACTCAGTCAGTCCTTACCTCATATGCATATTACTTTGCAATTTCAGTTCAGTTATTTAGACTAAGTACAATATTACATGCCTAGTATTTAGCTATTAGACATTCAGTTAATCATATAAGTTAGTATGTTTATGCATTCATGCTCTGTGTGATTGTATATTCAGATTCTCAGTTTATGTCAATCTCCATCACGTAGTTTTAGACTCAGTATTCATACAGTATCCATGTCTTATCATATTTTAGCTTCAGTAATACTTATATCATTAAAGTAAGTTTACAAAAACTAAGTTTAGGGATTCACCATCTTATCAAAGAATATTTGTCACTCATGCTTTAAGATATTTTAGTTCTCAATTTATTCCAGCCTATTAGTGAGTCTACTTACACTTAGCATGCATATTTTATGGTTACGTATGAAATCAATTTTACTTATTGCATTCACCCCTACATACTTAGTACATTTCAGAAGTACTGATCCACATATATGTCTATGTGCTTCATTATCTCATAATGTAGGTATTAGTTATAGCCTACGCATTATGATCAGGCAGTTGCAGATTCCAGCCAGCAGGTGATGAGTTCTCCTACTTCAGGAATTCTAGACAATTTTAGTTCATGTACAGTTCATTTATTTTCATGTGTATTATTAGTGGTAGTTGGAGGCATGTACCAACTATCTATATTCAGTATAGTAGAGGCTTCATAGATATCAGTCAGAGTCAGTCATGTAATTTCAGTTTCATCTTGTAGCTTTATCAAATTATAAAGCGTTATTAGTATTGTATCTATTTTCGATTTTTAGTATGATTATGTTTCCACACAGCAGAACAACTATTTATTCTGTTATAATTCAGTTGCATAACAGTATGCCAGTTCATGGGTTAGCTTGGGATCACTTGTGGTTCCAAGCACCATGTGATGACTGGGGGGTATTCATGGGTCGTTACAATATAATTACTGATGTTAGACAGAGCTATCCTTTCGAAGGTTTCAATATTTCTTATAAGGATCCAATACAATTAATTATTATTTACTCGAAATGCATTATTTATAGGCTACTAAAGTATGATGTCAACATGTAAAATAAATTCTTTTTTTATTTCAATCTATTTTTTAAAATAAGGCTTATACATACAAGATTTTAACACCTAAAATCATATAGAAATTTAAAGGACGAACTCTAAAAATATAAATCTTGAGTCTTGGGTTTGAGATTATGGAATTTATTATTGCACATCTAAGAACAAATAATTAGTTCTATCTAATGTCACAGTCCAAAACTGTAACACCTCGATTTTCTAAATTGGAATGCTACACGGTGCTCATTACCTTGAAGGACCACAAGATAACCCATGACTGATATTTGTACCTATACACTACATAATATAACATGAAAATACAAAAACATGTACTGAATGGCCATAAGGTTCAAATCCAAATAAACATCTGAAAAAATAATGTCTGAAATAACTATCTAATATGCTGTAGTCTGGAAAGCCTCTAAACTGTCTGAATAAGAGTTGATGAGACATGTATCCAACTAACTCCAACTACTGAAATAAACTGAAAACTAAAATAATAATGAAATCGTCATGTCCACTCAAGATGAGGACTCACTTCTAATGCTGACTGCTGATACTGGAATCTACTGCTGATTTAGAGCTCGTGCCTCTGAACCTATGGTGTAACATAAGAGAAAGTACCATAGCGCAAATGTGCCAGTACATCTGAATGTACTAAGTATATGAGTGAGGTAGGCTAAATGCAGTGTGTTATATGCGTGAGCAATGCTGACTACTATGAACGTGAGAATACATAAATGCATAAGTAACTATAACTGAATCTGTTAAGTATAGACCATCAACGTGGAGATTTCCATCTCATTTATCAACATGGTTATTCAACATTCCTTAACCATATCCTTATAAGTACTAGACACAAACTTACTCATCCGGGCCCTAAAATCAGCAACCATAGTCGAAGCATACCTCACCAAAAAAGTAAATTTGAGTGAATACTCCTTAACACTCATACTACCCTGCTTTAAGTTGATGAACTCCTGCACTTTGGTTTTCTTCAACTCAAATGGGAAGAACCTGTCCAAAAATGCTGTAACAAACTTATCCCACTCTAGTGGCCCTACATCTATACCTATTTTTCCTTCCACTGCTTATACTAAGTATGAGCCACTCTTTACCGTTTGTAATCAGTCAAATCAATATTTTCACTTGAACTAACACCCATAATAACTATCACTTTCTAAACACTGTCTAAGAACTCCTGTGGATCTTTCCTCGACTTAGACCCAAAGAATGCTGGCAAATTCATTCAAATGAAATCTAAACTCTAGTTGTTATTGTATTTACTGCTGGGTTGGATGGGAAAACAACCTACTAGTTGTTTTGAGCAGTCATAGATTGGGCTAGTTCTGTAAAAGCAACCTTGAACTCAACATATGAGACCTTCTCATTCAAAGAGTCTTCGGGAATAGGCAGTGGTGCTTACTGGCTCCCATTTCTTCTCCGATTGGTTCTCTTAGGAGGGATTTTCTGTAAAATGATAGAGGATGAGTTAGATGAAGAATTTTAATAGAGATCACACACTATCACATGACATGAATCATGAAAGAAATGAGACCTTCCTGAAGCATTTCGTAGACTCTTAGTCATAAGTATGGTGCGCTTCACACCATGAACAAGAGTCTACTTAATGTGACTTTCAGACACCCTAGGACACTTTAAACCTGTCACTCTTATAACAAGTTTCTCACAACCAAAGACTACCCCCTAGTCATAATACGGTGCTTAGAGCCACAAGTTACCCTAAGATATCCGATGTCCTGACATGCATTAGAATATTTAAAAAATATCAAAATACTGGGAAGAGTCTAACTGACATAACTAATAGAAGTAATAATATAAAACTGAATATAGATCAAAACTAGAAATAGAACTATTTGACAACCCAATATGCTGATAATATAAACATTCATCTAGAAACCTCTATTCATAATGAGTTGTTTGAGACAAGCCCCCAACCAACTCCAACTAACAGAAACTAAATTAAACTGATAAGAAAATAAAGAACTACTAACTAGTTCTCAAATGATAAAGACTCACCAACGTTGCCGCTGAATGTGAGGCGGGAACATACTAAGTGTGGTTCTAATACTGAGCATCCAAATCTATATTATGAGACAATACAACGCGGGAAAGTATGGAATCAGTACTTTGAATGTACTTAGTATGTGAGATGGGAAACTATCTAACAGAAATTGAAAATGAATGCATGAACATGTAAATTAAATACAAAACCAAGTATAAATATGTGCTAAAAAATACCGAATACTAAATAACTGAATATCTAAATACTTGGTAAAGTAAACCTGAATTGAACATACACAAAAAATGAACTAAGGACTATGGGAGCTAAGAATAAGAGACATACCCAATCTGAGCAAATCAGGGTCCAATCTATAACCTAGTTGGAAGGGTGCTAGTACCTTGCCAAGGGTACAACCATTGGCTGGCATGGATCCACTAAACTGCTATCCCAAAGGACTAGAGCGTTAGTCCTTCATTGGAGGGTGACCCCTTATAACATACGGTGACACCGTAGTTCTTAAAGTTAGGGACTTCTACTAATGGTCTCAGTCCTCAACTGGTGGGTAAGCTTTCATCCCTGAGTTCACTCGGTGCTAAGTACCACTCTCAATTGAACAATACTAGAAATTGATATATATATATATATATATATATATATATATATATATATTTGTGTATGTGTATGTGTGAGAGAGAGTGTGTGTGTGCGTGTGTTAGAGAGAGTGTACCAAAAATAGCAATATATGCATAATCTGAAGTGCACAAAATAGGTCAACTAGTTCATTAATGAAATCCTAGGTATGGGGTGTTCATAACCCACCAGCTTTTTCTAATGCAACTAAACATTATAATAATTTAAAGCTAATCACAATAGAGAACTTTTCAAAACGTATCCAAAACTTAATACTTTATCAATAAAAAGGAAATTTATAATGGTGAGCATGGGAACATGAAAATACGATGGGAAAACATGTACTCATGGTTTATTTACAAATTAAGCAGAATGAATTAAGGAAACTCATATTTGACTTGGAACTCAATTCTTAGAAGGAAGTTAAACATGAGGATTTAAAAGTTTTTGGGACTCAATAGGTAGAACAAGCCTATTAATGAAATCCCATATACCTGGAGTGAAAGCCTTAGAGAAATCCTTGGAATTGAACTTGATATGGATAAACCTATCTTGATTTTGGAGTTGAGTGAATTGCTTCTTTTTGGATAAGTATAGAATGATTCTGAGTTTATAAGGGATTAGGGTAATATTAACCCCCAATAACTAGATTTTTAGTGCCCAAAAGATGTGGGTTTGGGGTTAAATGAATGGGAAAAAACTTAAAAGCCCCTTTTAAATCATTCAAGAATTTTTGGTAAGAAGTCATCTCGACTCGGGTAATGACTCATTTTGACTAGTCAAGGGTCATGGTCTGAGTCGTGACCAGAGGTCCTAAATACTAAGTCTGTTTTTATGACAACAAATCCTCTTCTAACAACTCTTTAGGTCTGATCACAAGTAGCTAAGAGATATCATTTGCAGAGACTTGATTTTTGGATTTCCTTCTGTTGTGATGAAGGGTCCACCGAATGACTCATTAGAACTGGTATTTGTCATATGCTGGACTCGTCACCACTGAGCTAAAATTTTGGATCCATTAATTTTGTGGTGACGACTCTACACAATGATTTGTTATGATTGATAACGGGTCGTTGTCACTGGTAGTTGACAGACCCTCTAAACATTTTCCATAACTTTTTGTGACACTATTAGATTAACGTGAGACTAGTTGCATTTGAAAGCTAAATAAATGGACTATATTTTGATGGGTCTAGATCTTGAAAATTTAGAGTATTACAGTTACTTAACCTTAGGAAAATACTATTTAATTTTTTGTGAACTAAATTTGGATATTGTATTAGTATCTGCTGATCAAGACATATCTTCATTTTTTTGTATTTCATGTATTGTCTTTGTAGACATGATGTTTATTATGTGTTATGTACTACTCCATAATAAAGGTAAGACCCTTAAAATTTCCATCAGTTTATTTTGACCTTCCCATATTTGAAATATTGATTTTTCACTTGAGTTGTCTTTAGGGATGTTAAAAGGGTGTTCAAGAAAAGTTTTGAAATTTTTGAAAAGGGTTCGGGAATATTTTGGGACCCCAAGGCAGTAGAGGTCCACAGTATCAACGTTCCACGAAGGTTAAGATTCATGTTTTTTCCATGGCATAGAGGCTACTCTCCGTGATATAGGCGTGCCATGCCAAGGTCTAATTTTCATGCAGTTTTGTTTTTGTTCACTTAGAGTTAGGGCCTTTTGGGTCTTTTCACCCTTGTATGACCCTTCAACATAAAATATGCTTATTTTCTTCCATTTTCAAGGGTTAAATTACTCTCTTTCACTCTCAAACTCAAACCTAGAAAACTCAAGGGTTTCATAGAGAATTCATCATTCGGGCTCCAATCTTCAAATTGACTTTGAATTCTTTTGTGTATAAGTCATGTATCTCTTCCCCAAACTTTAATTTTATATTTTGGCATTATTTTGTGTATTTTTATATGATTTAAATTAAGTGTTTTGAAATTGGGTTGTGGGGTTTTGGTTGTTATTGATTTAATTACTTGTCCCATGACTTGAATGGATTATCCATGGTTTAAATTGGTGTTTTTGGGAATGAATTGGTGCTTTAGTTAAATGATTTGAATGGAGAACATGGGTTTCCCCTAATTGGATGAATTTTGGCTTGGAATTGCATGAACTTCAACCCACTTTTTGATTTGATTTAAATTATGAAAAAATGTATAGTTTAACTTTTGTTTAAATTAATGCATTTCATTAATGGATAAGTGGTTATTTAAAATGGTTTTGAAATGCCTTGGTGGCTATGGGTTATGTTTTAATGGAACTTGGGGAGACAATGTGGTTGTGCAAATTGATTTGACGTGTGTGATTTAGCTTGCAAATGTTTTTGTATGATAATACCTGAATCCTAGGTTAATGATTTTAAAATATCATTCTAAAACCTTGTTACCTATCCCGACATCTTATTTATATGTATATAAATGTGTGAATTTTGGTTTTGACTGATTTTTTGGACATGGCAGTATGTTATCATATCTCCAGAGTTATATGCGTGCTCACCCTGCCAACCATCAAAGGATGCTACATTGTCTAATACTATAGGGTCTAAGAGACTTCTTTTAACTCTATGTAAGATTATATGGATTAGCACCTTCATCGAGTAGCTGTGAAGTGGTGAGATTCCATTCTCCGAAAGGCCTTATCATTTCTATTTTTTTTTATTTTGACTCAGTACTTTTGGATTTCTTTGGTCATGGTTGGGGGCATGTCCAGGCCATTTTAGTATTTTAGAGGCTATTATGGACAAAGTGTGTTGGTTGGTTATTATTCGTACTCTTTGTTTCATTGAGTCCTTTATCAATCTTCCTATTACTGTTTAATTGGTTTCCACATTGTTATTATGATTATGATTGTGCTCTTGAGGTTGCTCTTGTGGTTAAGTTAAGGGGGTGGTCTCTGGCCCTTGATGGACTTAAGATACCCTTCAAGGTCAAGCCCTAGTTTGGTTCAAAACAGAAAACAAATGTATTATTCAATTTTACCCTCAGTAATGTATCTTTATCATTAGTATTAGATGAATTAGAGGCATATCTACAAGGACATAGATACAATTATATAGGGTGATGTATCTTTTTCAATAGTACAGTTATGTATCTTGTCAATAGATATGTGTGTGTATGTGTGTGCGCGTGTATATATATATACATATATATATATATATATATATATATGTATATATATATTAGACATATTAACATATATATAGATATATTTCTATTTAGTGATGTATCTTTTTCAATAGTGTAGTTATGTATCACATGTTAATAGATGTGTATGTTTGTGTGTATGCATATACATACACATACACACACACAGATATATATATATATATATATATATATATATATATATATATATCAATGTATAATTGCTATGTATATATCTATAAATAGTTGTCCATAGTTGAAGAATAGTGAAAGTAATGCATCACTATCAATTTTTTCCTCTGTAATGTATCTTATTGATCTTAGGCATATTTATACAGCTAAGTGTCATTGTCCATGTGTGTATAGCTTAGTTTCGAGGACTTCTTAGTGTTCTTAATAAGTTATTAAGCGTTTAATTGTATGTTTGTGTGTTGAAGAACATGTTGAGTGGGTTTAAGTTGCATTTGAATCAAGTTATGAATCAAAATGATCAAACAAAGCCAAGATGAAAAACTAGTGATGCTAGCTTGAGCTATGTTGGTTCTAGTGTACTTTGATGAGCTCTATTATATTGTATGAACTGATTCTTGTTACATGATGTTATGGGAGACCATTGAAGGTGTTAAGAGCAGTGTTGGGAATAAAAATAAGATTAAATAGAGTTGGAAAGGCATCTACAAAGTGTGGGACTTAAAGACAAGTGAAAGGATTACACTACAAAGGAAAAATGGCTTTTGAAATATAAGAGTGTTCCATGCTTGCAGAGATACATGATTAGAGCATGGAACACCTTTGGCAAAAAAATTGTATGGAACATTCCAGTGAGATTGTTCTTAGAGTACGACACACCCACTGACATCCGCGATAAGGGCATTCCACATCCATGTTTATTTTCAGGCAAAAATCATCCTACACTATAAATAGGACACTTAACTTCTATTCAAAACACCTTGGATGACTTTGGACGAGAAAAAACAAATGAGGGAGGTTCTTGTCATGACCTAAACAGAGGCCCTGGCCGTGAAGGGCATCCTAAACCATGAGGGCCCGATAGACCTCTTAGCATGTAATCATAAGCATAATCCATACATAATCAAAGTGCGGAAGATATAACGAAAATTCAATGAAAATTTATAATACAATTGTCTCAACAAAATATGACATTATAATAATCAACTACCATCTACAAAGCCTCTAATGAGAACTAACTATCAATATTGGGACAAAGCCCTCCGCTGGACCATACACTAGAAGACTCAACATATAAGTAAATGCCTTCCGAAAGATGGACAGCTCATCCATTTCTGTCATATCCCAAGTGTTATACTGATGTGATAGACCGTGGGACTATACCACAAAACTTGGAATATAAGGGGTCAATACACAAAGTACTGGTATGTAGAACAATCCAAAAACAAAACAAATTTTTATACGAAATAGGTGAGAGCATTTCATAAATGCATGTCAGCATAAAACAATTGAAAATACATGGGAATAATCAATAGGATTCAAAACATTTATGTAAATCTCAACTCAACTCTTTGTCTTACCTCTGAGCTAAATGGTACACCCTACATTTCTACAATCCAAGGGGCTATATGGAATCCACCCTTAACATGGCGGCCAGACCCCTAATCCATGTTTTCCCCAAGAATTGGAGTTTATACAATTGGTAACACCCCCATGTGAGCATACCATAGGAATCCTCCCATGTCCGATATCTTAAATATCCTATCACGTAGGATAACATATCATATATCCCGCATCGGCAAAACACAGTTTTGGGCTACGAGTTATCTGAACTCAAGCCTTCTTTAGGTAACCATCTAACTCTCTTTAAGCCTAATTTTAATTCTTTAAAACCATGCTTCATGTTTTTTAAACATTCCTTACTTCTTCTGTTAAGGTCATATCACCACCGGGTATCGTCATACTCAGACTTGCAAGGCATTAATATCATATCAAATCCACAACCCTTCTCATAGAACATGTAAATGACCACCAAAAGATTTATCAAATCACAAGAGAGTTCACATTATCAAAAGAATATGAAGAATGATGGAAAAAAATCTCTTAACAAGTCTTTGACACGTGGTGGTCAATTCATTTATTCAAAACATATATAACTTTTAGTTAAGAAACAAAGGTCTTTAGTATAAGAAATTTCCCTTTTGAAAACGTGCAAACGACAATGTATAATGGTTAAAGAGGCATTTAAACTCAAGAATTGCCATCATTCATAAACCATCACCAACAGTTATACATAAATCTCATGATCAGAAAGGAGCTCTTAAGTCATGCTCTCAAAACAATTCACAATTCATGCCATGCAAAGACCATAATTTCATCATAGGGAAGGGAATATAATAAATCACATTCACAAATAACTTTTCGAACTCAAACCATATATGCACGAGATTATAAATCAGTCTTATGGAAAAAAGTCCATGACAAATACATACTTTTCATTGAATTGAGTCCATGAGGCATGCACTTAAAACAATTTCTCAAAACTCATTAAACACAAAAAAACACATACACACACATATATATATAACTTTAAATCTTGTAAAAGTCATAAAACCTATGCCCATGAGATTTAGGATAGCCCCACGTACCTTAAGTTCATTATCTTGGAGGATAAACCTTAATTTTGGTGCTTTCTTGAAGAATTTTGATCTTGGAAAGCTTGAATTCTATATTACTAAGGAAAAATAATTGTATTTATTCTTGGGAAAGGGGAGGGTTTTTCTTGAAAGTTTATTAAAGAAGAAAGGCAAATAATACCCTAACTAATGCCCCAAGTCGTGTTATGAACGAATAGGTTGTGAGGGAAAATACCCAATTGCCCTTCTGA
Source organism: Capsicum annuum (assembly GCF_002878395.1). Lineage (NCBI taxonomy): Eukaryota > Viridiplantae > Streptophyta > Magnoliopsida > Solanales > Solanaceae > Capsicum > Capsicum annuum. The sequence goes on from NC_061116.1 coordinate 30,720,061, forward strand.
CATTTTTAAATCAGTGACTGTGTATTGGATGCTCACCATAGTGGTTTACTGGTTCATATGAAAATGGTCATACCTCTTAGCTCAGGTATCAGATTAAGGCTAATTCAGTTATCTATAATTTGGTGAGTCTTGAGCTGAAAAATTTCACATATATGAAAAGTTAAAACATGTTTGAAGTTTATCCTTATAGAATCGAATACCAAACTTTTGACTAATCAAACGTGCTTAGCTCAACTTTGTTTTTAGTGATTCCTATGAACATTCTTCACGTCATAAGTACTTCACACACTAGGAAAAAGATAATGACACATGCTTTCAAATTATAAATCAAGAACTAGACACAACACCCTCACCGTGATGTGGTATACATGCCAATGGGTATATGTAATGCCCCGAAAAATGGATCCCGAAGCGTCACACGGTGCTTGAGGCTATGAGTAGCCCCAAGTTAACCCTTTGAGCCATTTTCATTCAGTTCAACACAAATCAATGGGGTTTCCATAAATAACCCTCAAATATCAACAGAGTAATCATCATCCAAGAATAAAAGAATTTAGAAAGATAACAAAATATGACTTATTAGTCAACTCTCAACATCTATACTAGTCTGACAAGCCTCTACAAAAATCAATAAAACCAGTAAGCCCTTGAGACATACCCCAACTGACTCATACTCAGTTATTAAATGTAAATAATTCTGTGAAACCAACATTAGACATCACGTCCTCAAAACATAAGGACTCACCACAACAGAGGATGTAGAACAGCGTGCCCGAAGAATCACTATCGAACCTGGAACTGAGCACCTAAACCTACATTCTGAGAAAATACAGCCCACATCCAAAAATTTGGGTCAGTACCATGGAAAGGAACCGAGTATATGGGGGTGTATGCAGTTGTATAAACATCATCATCATAAATATTTATAAGAAATATGCAGGATGTATGAAAGACTCACATAGCCTGAAGAAAAATATCATAATCATGAAAGGATGAAATAAGTACAATAACATATGTGAGTCATCATATAATTTATCAAACACTTTCAGTTCATCAAGAATATCAATTCTCATAATGTAAATATCATTAAATCTTTCGAAAGAATAACTTTCACAATTCAACTTTCAAATCACTTCACCATTCACCATAGACACAAGGAAACACACACACTGGGAGATCCTATAACCAACATAAACCATTCACCTATCAAAATCATGATAAATATCATTCAAGATTCATGCTTTACATCACCACACATGTAAATTCATCTTTCAAAATCATAAACATCAATATTTCATAATAATCGTCATAAGATATGGGTTTCATGCTTCAAATTCATAAAAATCAAATAAAAATCATGCCTTTGTAAAGAAAATTACTTTTGGGCACAAGAACGAAAGAGAGTTCTTGTTGAAAAACCCCACATACCTTGATTGATGAACTTTATATCGACACTCATTTTTTGAGATGTTAATCGTGCCTTTGAATGATAGTTCTTGGAGTTCTTGAAGTAGGAACTTGGAATCTTGAATAAATTTGCAGAATTAATGGTGAACTTTGGAGGTTCTTGAAGTTGGATGTAGGAGCTTAGGGTTTTTTTTAAAGGTAATTTGATGAAATATAACATATAATACTTCTAATAGGCTTTAATATAGGGTTTGGATGGATTTTGGGTGAGGGAAAATGACCAAAACGCCCCTAAAAATCAAATAATTCTCGAATCTGTCCTTTGGTGGACTGTTTTGATAGTCTGAAGTAGATCAACCATAACGTTTTTCTTCGATTTCCAAATTAGATGAAACTAATTTCATTAGAAAGAGGACTCTCATATCTTTCCATTGATATATAGTATCTCACCCAGATCATTGTGTACGAGGAGTTATGATCGTTTGAAGTTGAACTAAAAATTCAATTTTGGTAGGCTGAAGTAGATCGACCATAACTTTTTGCTCTGATAGACAAATTGGATGAAACTAATTTCATTGGAAAGAGAACTCGTAGAGCTTTTCATTGATATATAGTAGATCACCCAGCTCATTATGTACAAGGAGTTATGATTATTTAAATTTGGAGCAAAAATACACCAGGCCTCAGTACTTTTTTCCTACACGTTTTACTGTTCACTACTGTTCACGGTTCGATCAGAATATTCATACTCGTTGCTCCGGTGTCTGTTTTGGATGATCCACATATCGTTGCAAATATTATTAGATACTCGTTGCAATGGTGGGTCATAATCTAAGACATTCTGCATGGAAAATTTATAATTCATTCTAGAAGACAAATCCCAACACATTTACATACAAAATTTCAACGAAAAATTTTTTGGGGTATTACATCATCCCCCCTTGGAAACATTCATCCTTGAATAATTCTAGACATGCTAAGATTAGATAGGTAATAGAGAATACAACTAAAACCATTTGTTAGACTCATCACCACATCGTTTATCAGTCCGAATGCAACATAGAATGCATAAATTCAAGAAACTACAGTCGAACACATAATAAATGACAGCTGAACTGCTGCAACTTTTGTCAAAAGTGCATGATTTAGGAAATAACAGTACCTTCGGCTTGATTGGAGTTTACGAAAAATAGGTACGGGTACTTGGATCGCATATCCACCTCAGCTTCCCAAGTTGAACCCTCAACAGATTGGTTTCGCTACAACACCTTGACCAAGGGAACTTGTTTGTTCCTTAGTCTTCGGACATTGAAATCAAGAATCTCAACAGGAATCTCATCAAAAGAAAGATTTTCTTGAATGTCAGCACTCACAGAGGAATCTACTACCACAGCATCGCTAATATGCTTTCTAAGCATAGAGACATGGAATATTGGATAAACAGAGGACAACTCGGAAGGTAACTCGACCTCATAATCTACGTTACCAACACGGCTAAGAATTTTGTAAGGACCAACATAACAGGGACTAATCTTCCCCTTCTTTCCAAATCTCTTCACCCCCCCCCCCTTTATGGGTGAAATTTTCAGATACACTAGGTCACCAACTTCAAACTCAAGGTCTCCCCTTCTAACATCCACATATGACTTCTGACAACTTTGCGCAGTTTTCAACCTTTCCCTAATCAACTTAAATTCTTCCATAGCCTCAAATACCAAATCAGGACCACTCATAGCTGCTTCACCATCCTCGAACCAACCTATGAGTGATCTACACTTCCTCCCATATAAGGCTTCAAATGAAGCCATGCCAATACTAAAGTGCAAACTGTTATTGTAAGCAAACTCTATCAACGGTAAGTGATCATCCCAACTTCCCTTAAAGTCAAGTGTACAAGCTCTCAACATATCCTCTAAGGTTTGGATGGTCCGCTCATCCTAACCATCGGTCTGCGGATGAAAAGCAGAACTCAAAAGCACTTGGGCACCAAGACCCTTCTGAAATGCTTCCAAAATTGCGAAGTGAACTGAGTACCCCTATCTAAAATGATAGACAAGGGAACTCCATGCAATCTGACTAGCTTTCGGATACACAATCTAGTGTAATCCTCAGCAGTATATGAAGTATGAACAAGCAAGAAATCAGCAGACTTAGTCAACCTATCAACCACAACCCAAATAGAATCATGATGGCGTCGGGAAGGAGGTAAACCAATCACGAAGTCCATATTTATCTCTTCCCACTTCCAAGTGAGAATACTAAAATCTTCCATCATACCACCAGATCTTTGGTGTTTAACCTTAACCTGTTGGCATGTTGCACACTTAGCTACAAACGCTGCTATATCTTTCTTCATGCCACTCCACCAATAGATTTCTCGCAAGTCTCGGTATATCTTGGTGGCACCAGGATGAATAGAATATCGCGCTCCATGTGCTTCATCCATAATCTGTTGTCTTAGATCATCAATATTCGGGACACACAATCTACCCTATAATATCAACATACTATCTCCCCCTTGGGAGAAAACCTCTACTTTTTGGTCCTTGACTGACTCCTTCAGTCTGACCAAACTAGCATCTAAGTATTGCTTTTCCTTCACTTTCAAAACCAATGAGGATTCGGAACTACTATGAACCCCTATACTACCTTCAGTAGAGCCAAACAACCTAACCCTCAATCTAGCCAAACGATGTACATCATGATCCAACTCTTTCTTACCTTCTACCACATGCGAAAAACTTCCCACGGACACTCTAGTTAGGCCATTCGCCACAATATTGGCCTTGTCCGGATGGTACAACACACTCATATCATAGTCCTTTAACAATTCTAACCATCCTCTCTGCCTAAGATTCAATTCTCTCTGGGTAAACACATACTGCAGACTCTTATGATCAGTGAAAACATCAACATGGACACCATACAAATAGTGTCTCCAGATTTTCAAAGCAAACATAACAGCAGCCAACTCAAGGTCATGGGTGGGGTAATTTTTCTCATAGGGTTTCAACTGTCTAGAAGCATAAGCTATCACCTTACCCTTCTGCATCAATACGTAACCCAACCCAACTCTCAAAGCATCACAGTACACCACAATACCATCAAAACCATCGTGCAAAGTCAAAACAGAGGCTGAAGTGAGTCGAGTCTTCTTCTGAAAACTCTTCTCACATAATTCGGACCACAAGAACTTCACTTTCTTTTGGGTCAACCGAGTCATAAGAAACGCTATAGAGGAGAAACCCTTAACAAAACGGCGGTAATAGCCAGCTAAACCCAAGAAACTTTGGATATAAGTCAGAGAAATAGGTCTAGGCCAATTTCTAATAACTTCGGTCTTTTGGGGATCAACTCTAATACCCTTGGAAGAAATGATATGACCCAGAAAAGCAACTGACCTTAGCCAAAACTCGCACTTACTGAACTTGGCAGACAACTTCTGATCTCTAAGGGTTTGCAAGATAGTTCGGAGATAATTAGAATTTTCATCCTCACTATGGGAGTATACCAGTATATCATCGATGAACACTATGACAAACATATCCAGATATGGTCTGAAAATTTGCAGTAACAACTTGGGCCAGCGTCTGAAAGGCTGCCCAAAATTTAGCATGAGACACATTTTCATTCAATGGGTCAGTGGGTTGAGGTTGCTGACCATCATTATTTCTTCTCGCTTGACGTGGAGGCATATTTCTGAAAGATGAGAGCATGAATCAATCACAGAGAGAGACACTTTAAGCATGATAGACTTCTGAAAGAAAGAATCATACTTTTTCCTAAAACGCCTTGTAGCCTCTTACTCATAGATGTGGCGCGCTACACACCGATGATCAAGACTCTACTTTACGCGGCTTGTCATACTCCCTAGGATACCTTAAAACCATAGGCTCTAATACCAAGTTTGTAACACCCCTAAAAATGAATCCTGGAGTGTCACACGGTGCTTGAGGCTACGAGTAGCCCCAAGCTAACCCTTTGAGCCATTTTCATTCAGTTCAACAAAAATCAATGGGGTTTCCATAAATAACCCTCAAATATCAATAGAGTAATCATCATCCAAGAATAAAAGAATTTTAGAAAGATAACAAAATATGACTTATTAGTCAACTCCCAACAACTATACTAGTCTGACAAGCCTCTAAGAAAATCAATAAAACCAGCGAGCCATTGAGACATGCCCCAACTAACTCATACTCAGTTATCAAATGTAAACAATTCTGTGAAACCAACATCAGACATCACATCCTCAGAACATGAGGACTTACCATAACATAGGATGTAGAACAGCGTGCTTGAAGAATCACTATCGAACCTATAACTGAGCACTTAAACCTACATTCTGAGAAAATACAGCCCACATCTGTAGATGTGGGTCAGTACCATGGAAAGGAACCGAGTATATGGGGGTGTATGCAGTTGTATAAATATCATAATCATAAATATTTATAAGAAATATGCAGGATGTATGAAAGACTCACATAGCCCGAAGAAAATCATCATAATCATGATAGGATGAAATAAGTACAATAACACATGTGAGTCATCATATAATTTATCAATCATTTTCAGTTCATCAAGAATATCAATTCTTATAATGTAAATATCATTTAAATCTTTCGAAAGAATAACTTTAACAATTTCACTTTCAAATCACTTCACCATTCACCATAGACATAAGAAAACACACACACACTGGGAGATCCTAGAACCGACATAAACTATGTGAGCTACATGGAGTCCAACGTACAACCCACGTTGGGGAGAGCCATCCTATCCTTTCCATTGGAGTAGGACTATTGATATTAAATCTACATAAACTAGTGATCACTATAAAAATCAGTCTCAGGCTCACTCCTACGGGGGCACGTAGTTCTAGGAAAGTAAGGTCGCTTTATAACACCCACTCGGTGCTAAAGATTTCTCCCAGACTTAGCTCAGATCATTTCAAAGACAATCCATAACAAAACAATTTCAGTAATATATAAATATACATCAGGAGCCATCATGCTTCCCATCTATCAAAATTAACCACGTTGTGGATTTCTTTAATACTCGAGTTCAAAATAACTCCATTAAGACCAAAAGGTCAAATCATTTAAAATATCTCAAATATTCAATATCAACGTGCTTATAACACACACTTTCTTTAAAAAAAATACAATTTCCAATGGGGATTCACGATCCAAATATCAAAATCATGATAAATATCGTTCAAGATTCATGCTTTATATCACCACACATGTAAATTCATCTTTCAAAATCAAAAATATCAAGATTTTATAATAATCATCATAAGATATGGGTTCATGCTTCAAATTCATAAAAATCAAATAAAAATCATGCCTTTGTAAAGAAAATTACTTTTGGGCACAAGAACAAAAGAGAGTTCTTATTGAAAAACCCCACATACCTTGAATAATGAACTTTGGATCGATACTCATTTTTGAGATGTTAATCGTACCTTTGAATGATGGTTCTTGGAGTTCTTGAACTAGGAATTTGGAATCTTGAATAAATTTACAGAATTAATGGTGAACTTTGGAGGTTTTTGAAGTTGGATATAGGAGCTTAAGGTTTTCTTTTTGAGGGAATTTGATGAAATATAACATATAATGCTTCTAATAGGATTTAATATAGGGTTTAGACGGATTTTGGGTGAGGGGTAATTACCAAAATGCCCCTAAAAATCAAATAATTCTCGAATCTATCCTTGGGTGGATTGTTTTGATTGTCTGAAGTAGATCACCATAACATTTTACTCTGATATCCAAATTGGATGAAACTAACTTCATTAGAAAGATGAATCTCATATCTTTCCATTGATATATATTATCTCACCTAGATCATTGTGTACGAGGAGTTATGATCGTTTGAAGTTGACCCAAAAATTTGCTTTTGATAGGCTGAAGTAGACTGACCATAACTTTTTACTCCGATAGACAAATTAGATGAAACCAATTTCATTTGAAAGAGGACTCGCAGAGCTTTCCATTGATATATAGTAGATCACTCAGATCATTATGTACAAGGAGTTATGATCATTTAAAATTGGAGAAAAAATACGCCAGGCCTCAGTACTTTTTTCCTACACGTTTTACTGTTGACTACTATTCACGGTTCGATCAGAATGTTCATAACTCATCGCTCGGGTGTCCGTTTTGGATGATCCATATATCGTTGGAAAGCTTATTCGATACTCTACGCAATGGTGGTTCATAAGATAAGACGTTCCGCATGAAAAATTTAAAATTCAGTCTAGAAGATAGAACCCAACACGTTTACGCACAAAATTTCAACGAAAAATTTTCTGGGGTATTACAATATAGCATTGCGACACATTGCTATCATGGTGACTTGCTGGATTTATGATCCAAACATGCCCTAAACCTTGTTTGAAAAATCCAAAACCCCCTAAGTCATACTTCTTACATCCCTAGACATGAATTAACTCAATAACTATCATCTCGACGTCGGAAAGGTTAAAATACAAATCCTCGAAGTTTAGGAGTCTTGAAGATGACTAAGCCCCCAACACTTAGTGAAAATTTCAAACCTTAAGTCCCTTAAGCATGAAATTAAAAGCTGAATTAAGCTAAGAATAGTACGGGGTATTACAGTTCAGGTTCATAAACGTAGGAAAAATGGTTTAACTTTAGCCCAAAAGTGCGGGGTGTTACATTATCTCCCCCTTGGGATGATTGATCCTGAATGATGGGTAGGAACTTGTTGAAGCAATAAAAGTATTGAATTAAGAACATAGCCTCACACTGAATATTTTTCCTCAACCAAATATGCAAAGGCATCATAAGAGCTTTATGATAATCCCTAGTGAAATGCATAAGCACGAAGCATAAGATAATGAAACTTTACATAGGAATAATCTTGCACATAAGTTCTATGAATCATAATTATCACAACCTAAGGCATAAGTTTATTTGGTGATAATAGCCCTGATTTACATCGGTACAATCATGAAATGATATTTTGTAAGAGATAGAAATAGAAACATTCTCTACTTTACATGATACAACGAATTGACTTAAACTTAGAGACACCACTCGGCTATGCCCCGACATTAAATAACATACTTCAGCATTTCTAACTTATAATTCTCCCATCACACATCTAACCACCGGAGTTTGAGTTCCACTGCATGATACTTCTATGTTGAAGTCTAACTCAGAGAAAATAGTTGCTAGTTAAAGCTAAGGGACCCCATGCTCTACATCTCCTTAGGAGTATTACTTTACCTTATCACTACCATCCAACACCCTTAAGTTTTTTAATTCTGGGAGTACTAACCACATAGAATATAGGTTGTGTTTTTATCAATCACAACATTCAAACCTATCATGACTACACCCACTTCATGGATCTCCCCACTAAAACCAGCAAATTCAATCACTCTCATAAAGATTTTTTCCATATATCTCCTTCCAAACTATTACACATAATGAAAGTTCATATTCTTTTTTCCCTCTTCACCTATAACATTAGCTAAAGAAATCACATAAGAATTTTCACATCCAAGAACATCTGCTCCCCCTTCCTAAGTCAATACTGCTCTTCCATAACTACTATCATACTATCATTTGAAGGGTCATTGAGGGACCCGAGCATATGCATCAAAAAAGGGAGTAACACTATTCGACTACAATACAATAGAAGTGAAATGCTCCATATATCAAGTGTCTGGATCATAAGTAGAGAGTCGTTCCAGCATAAACACAACACATCATGGATTCTTAGGTCTGGGCACGGTATGAAAACATGAGATCATATATTATGAGTTGTATAACATAAAAGCGAAACTCATAGGGTCAACGATTGAGACAAGGATTGCCACACGAAGATATTGCTTCTCATTTTCAAAGCTAGGATAGTCATGATTTTGCATAAACTTTATCACCTTGGCTAAACCTGACATAAAATGAATTAGTGAAATATAGACACATATTTTCTTAGGACCAAGCATGATTTGAGGCATTGATTCTTTTTATGGATCATAAGCAACATAACGTAGAGTTCGAATACTTGAATGACTGGGTTACTGAGACATAATTTCTTCTAGTTTAGAGGTCGGATCATGACACAAGTTGCATAGATAACTTGGACCTTGGGCATAGGCATGACTTTAATAGATAAGACATTGGTAGTCATCCATTTAAATTGAGGTAGAAGGAGCTTGATTGAATAGGAATTGATTTATCATGATTCTTACTTAAAACTTGACATCACAAGAAAATTCAAGAACGACCTCAATTCATCATCTCCCCCTTAGATCAAAGTCACAATCTTAGACTTGCAGATAACCTCACATCAAATCTACATCCACAACTCTCAACACAAAAGGGATATCACCATATACATAAACGCTAAACTCTCCCTAATAAACTGTAGTCTGAAGACATGGCATTTTGGGAATCTACTCTTAACTTTTGCCGTCCTCTATAGCCACCCCCTACAACTCACACTCTCATGAGCATGCACATCCACATTCCTTATCACATAATGAACCATTCTCTATTACTTAACACACTAACATTATTTCTCTAATCACATAACTTACAACTTAACAAAAATTGTAAAGCTATACCAAATGCGCATATTGCCTACCTATATTTGCTTAGTTTAACAATAAAGAACACCATACAACAACTCCCCAGACTTCTCCATACTACAAAATCCAAGAAAGTGAACTAGGTACATATGATACTTATACATATAAAACCTTATCTAACAATATGCTACCTGGGGGGAGGGGGTTCAACTTATTTTTATATACTCACGCTCTTATCCATTTAGTGATTCAACCATAATTTATTGTTTTACTCTTGTTCTCATTCATAAATATACATCATAATTGTCCACTCATTATTCTACAAGTTGCTAATCTAGGCTATTGCACACATCAAAACAAGCCTACTACTTACTCCCACAAAACATGCATCATTAATCTTAAGCTACTATTCTTATCGCCACAACCCACATCTAAAGTTCAAGCCTATAGTCTACAATCAATAATGTACCACTGATGAAGCATGCCACATGTTATTCTAGTCTATAAAATAGGGAAATCAACCCAAGATTTATCATTTCACCTAACTATGACCCACAAATTCATTCTCTCCGCGACACCACTACCACACCTTATAATCTACCACACACTTTTTTCACATGTATAACTAGTTTACAACTACTAGAGAAAAGACCAATTAAGGGGGTAAAGTCACATAATGAGCATAGTTGATCTTAATCTTATAATATATCCCATTACGATCTTATCAATATATTCCACTTTCTCATATCATATTTACTTAACCATACCTACACCCCCACTACCCTCAAGTTCCATATACATCAATGAATCATACCCATACTTATTGACTAATTTACCCCTATTTGTTTACTACCTATAAATGATTTTGACAACCACCATAACTATCCACTCTGGGCTTTTTCCCTATTTTGAATAAATAATAATCATAGCCCAAGACTTCCCACACAAACTACCATACACTCTAATAATTTTTCTATAATATTAGCCAATCACCATAAAAGAGCAAACCACTATTCAGTCAAGGGTTATACAACTAAAATTATTTATTTATGCAAAAGTCACTCTCACTCTGACTTCTAACCTTGTAACTTTGTCTCACCAACTTTCGGACCATCTCACTACGAATAGGTCATGTAACTTTAACATATACTACTACTAGGGTGGAAATATTATTCCAACATTCTACTACATCTTAGTACCCTTAAGAATGACATCTGCAACAATAATTTTTAAAGAGGACTAAATACACTTCATATCTTGGGATAAAAAGAATGATTTTATTAGGATAGAGGTATACACTTGAATCAATATACATTGAAGCACTAATGGACTCCTTTCAAGTCCTTGTGCAATCTCATAACTTTATGGAAAACTCAATCCAAAAGGACCGCATCATTCAGACTCTAAGATTTTGCACTTTAATCGCCTCGACAATGAGACATATCTAATAATATTAGAGAAAGGAAAAAATTTGGATAACTTTTGTATGGACGACACTATAGCACGAACTAGAGTATGAAAGAATAAGAAACAACTCCTAAATACCCGGTAGCCCCCTAATTATAAGTGTGGTGAAAAACATACCCATAAGCAAGACTCTACTAGACATGGCTTTGTAGATACCCTGAGACCATGAACCATGCTTTAATACTAAGTTTTTCACGACCCAAATCGAGGCCCTAGCCGCAACGAGCATCGCAAACCATGAGGGCCTAAGAGTCCTCTTAGCATGTAATAATAAGCATAATCTATACATAATCAAAGTGTGGAAGATATAATGAAAATTCAATGGGAACTAACTATCTAGACCGGGACAAAGCCCCCGGCTGGACCATACACTAGAAGACTTAATATATAAGTAAAGGCCTCCAAAAATATGGATGATTGTAACGCCTTGAGTCTGTACCCCAGATGCTACACGGTGCTCATAATGTAGAGGAAACATAAGTTAACCCATGACTGGTACCTACTGCAATAACTGAATAATAATACTATATTATGCAGAAATTAGGTGAACTTACCATAAGGTTCAAAAATATAAATGAATACTGAGTAATAAAAACTGAATACTGATATATTTGTCTGAAATACTCTAGTTTGAAAATCCTCTACTATCTGAATAAGGAGTTGATCAGACAAGTCCCCAACTACCTCTGACTACTAAAATAAACTGAGTATTGAAATACTGGAATAATAAATCTATCCTCTAACTATGAGGACTCACCGCTAGTCTATTACTGATGGATCAAGTTGCTAAGTGTGATCGGGAGCCCGTGCGTCTGAACCTATGATATAAGACATCATAGCATAAAAGAAAGGTCTGCGTCATACCTTGAATGTACTGGTATGCTAAGTGAGGTAGGCTGAGATGCATAGGTTAATAGGAATGAATAATAGCGACTAAACAACATGAGTATAACTGAACAAGAGTACATGCATGAATACGTAAACTATAACTAAGGTCGTGATAACACTGGATACTGAGTTCTGAATAACTGATTTATTGATATTTGAGTTTACTGATACTGTATTACTATTAACTTGGTGACTGTATCTGACTGTCCTAATTCTGTGGAATTATTTTGAGTTCTATACTAACTGAATGACTGTGTCTAATAGTCCTAATTTCCATAAAACTAAACTGAGTTCTATTCTGAAGACTAAAACTGAGATTGTGAAAGGTAATCATCTAGCCGACATACCTCTTTCTGAATATATTAGGGTCCAACCTATAACCCCAGTTGGAAGGGTGTCAATACCGTGCCATGGGTAAAGACAACTATGAGCTAACTCTCTCTGATAGAAAGCTCTTTCGTCAACCCTTGCTAGAAGGAAAACTCGCATGAGATGTATCAACCCAAGTCTGGCAGGAAGATATCTCAACCTACGTTGGCTATGTAGTTCTATAGAGTAGGGATTTCTACTAAGGGTTAAACCCTCTGCTAGCAGGAATGCCCCCATCCCTGGGTTCATTCGGTGCTAAATCTTACTCCTAACTAAATAGACACTGAACTGATTGCTAGTTCATACTAGGCTTGACTGAACTATTACTGATTATACTGTCTAACTAAACTGAACTAAACTGAGTTCACTGAGTTTCATTGACTGATAAAATACTACTGAATTTTATTACCTGACTGAATTTACTAAGATTTGAATTAGATACTGAACTGGACTGGACTGATACTGAGTCTACTGAGTTTTTCTTGAGTTCTGTAACTGACTGAGAGTAGTACTGATCGTGACATGACTGAGATTATTCTGTAACTGACACTGGCTCTAGGTAAGCAACAAAATTGTTGGGTATTAAATACCCCAGAACTCGATAGAACAAAAAGTAAATCACTGCATAACTTTAGTGGCATCATGGTACTAGCTTGCTAATAATACATTCACTTAGACATCTTTTGGTCAAACACTTGTTATACATGATCTTGTGAATGATTGATATTACACAATAACATATTATGCTTGGACTAGACTAATCACATAAATATTTTGACAAACACTTGGGGAGAATGGGTATTTCACATATCAATAAACATGTTGTAAAATTATGGATTCTACATTCAACTTTCAATTCAAGAGTTTGACATATAGTTCACAAAATTCAATTCACAATTAAATTAGTTTGCATGAACTTAGGACAAATCATGGAATTAGATCACTATTAACATCATAATTATTAACACATTCAAGATACAATATGAAATCCATGAATTCAATCATCTTGTATTTAGAAAGAGTTTCTTGAACTCCAAGGGTTGAATGAAACCCTTAGATGAACACTTCACATACCTTGGTTGCTAAATTATAGAATAAGGATGGTGAAATATTGAGCCTTGAGTTTGAAATTTGATCTCCTAGGGTTTTTGTTCTTGAGCAAATTCTGAATAAGGAATGAATTTTGCCTCTAAAAGGGCTTAATTTCATGTTTTGGGGGTTGACATAAGGTGAGAAAAGACCCAATTATCCCTGAGGATGTAAATTTTTAATTACTGAAAATTGGACTAGCCATGCATAGACCGATGTGTTGCATCATTGGCATCGACGTGATAGCCAATGTGCCACGTCGAGTCCATGTTGGTTCACTGGAATTTGAACTGGTAGCCAGGGAAAAATACTCATCGATGTGATGGGTGACGCGGTGCATTGAGATCGCGTTGATCCACTAGTTTGAGCTTTCGAATGTGTTTTAAATGAAGTTTGAAAATTTTGAAACTTGTCCGAGAACATCTACTGACATTCTTGATCACGAATTACCCTAGAAATTGATATTTGAAGGTCATAAGGGTCGTGAAAAAAGATTGTCAACTTACGAAGGCTAAAATAACTCTAAGTATGAACACTTTGCTAAAATTTTCAAAGTCTGGGACCCCTTAACAAGCTTTAAAGGTCTGAGTTAACCTTAAGATTTTGCGGGGTCTTACAATGGCTCACCCATTTCTGTCATGTCCTAAGTGTTATACTGATGTGATTGACCTTCGAAATATACCTCAAAACCTGAAATATAGGGGGTTCATACACAAGGTACTTGTATGTAGAACAATCCAAAAATAAAATATATTTTTATACAACATAGGTGAGAGCATTTCATAAAAGCATATCAGTATAAAACAATTGAAAATACATGGGCATAATAAATAGGCTTTAAAACATTTCTGTTAATCTCAACTCAAGTTTTTGTCTTACTTCTGAGCTAGATGGTACACCCTACATTTCTGCAATCCAAGGGGCTATATGGAATCTGCCCTATACACTAAGTAGCTGACATAACAATACGGACTATTGATATCTAAACACTGAATATTGATCATGTAACACTAACCTGAACATAATCTAAAAAATCTAAGCTGAAACGGTGGAGTACTATACCTTTCAGATAAGGACTAACTGAACAACATGAGATGAATGAGCATGAATGCCTAAAAATTGTAATATCTGAGAATGCATGACCAAGCATAAAAAAAATGATTCTGATATAGTCTGTAAAGTGAGATACTGAGATACTGAAATACTAATAACCGAAGACTATATGCTATGGTCTAGAAAACTTAAAATTAAACTGTGAACTGAATACTGAAATAAGTCTGTGGGAGGTATCATCTAACTGACATGCTGCAAACTGAGCTAATTGGGGTCCAACCTGTAACCCCAGTTGAAAGGGTGCAAATACCGCGCCATATGTACTAACAATGGCTGTGTGGATCCACTATACTAATATCCTAAAGGAAAAATGAGTCAACCTAATATGGCAGGAGTACTCAGTAGATATATGTCAACCCTAACTGACAAGAAGACATCTCAACCTACGCTGGCTACATATTTTTGTAACTCAGGGATTGCTACTAAGGGTCAAACCCTAACTTGACAGGAATGTCCCCATCCCTGGGTTAGCTAGGCACTAAATCCTACTCCGAAATGAACTGACACTGATCATTAGACTAGATTAGGGTTAACTAAATACACAACTGGACATTCTAACTTGATTGAATGACATTTCTCGTGGTATGATTGAAGTCATTTTAGTAATACTAAAGACTAGGTAAACAACTAAATGTTGGGTTTTCATAACCCCGAAGAATCGATAGAAATAACAATATGGATATACCAAAGCTTCAAAACCATAGTAAGAAAGCATTATTCAAAGAAACCCATCACTTGGGCATTTCATCCAACACTTGGAGATTAAGACTTTAACATGGGGATATTTATCAAACACATGGGGATCATGAACTTGAACATGGGAATATTTTTAATATGAGAAAATAAAAGGATAACATGGCTGGATTATAAACATGGGGTTCATCCTAAAATTAATTGAACATGATATGGGAATTCCATCAAACATGTGGAGACCTAAACTTGTGCATGGGAATGAGAAAGCATGCTAAAATATCATGGGTACACAAATGAATTCACAACCTAGGTATTTGATATGAAGATCATAATAGTCAAAATATGTATAGGCTCATTCCACTTAAAAACACATAGACTCTTAACTTGAAATCAAATATATGAGGATCATGTGTTAAAACATGGGAGTAGTTAAATAATGAAAATCACATAAATTTCAATATTAAAAACATGGGTTAAGGATTTAACATGTGAAAATCCCCATTCAAACATATCAAGGCAATTTCAACAAAATCTACTTGTAAACACGACACATAATCTTAATTCATGGAGGTTTCATGGATATAATTCATATTAACACGTAAAGATCATAACTTTGAACTTGAAAATGGGTTTTTGGGTGCCATGGGTGAAAGGGAAATCATGAATGAACTCCCATATACCTTATTTGATTAATTGGATGTAAAAGCTTGATTTTTGAATCTATAATAGTTTTGTTGAAGCTTCTTCTTGAAGTTCTTGAATTAGGAAACTTGGGTTCTTACTTTTCTTGAATAAAATTAGATGAATTTCTTGGTGTTCTTGAGAGGGATAGGGTTTTCTTGGAGAGATGAAATTATCTGTTATGGATGGTTTTGAGAGAGAGAAATTGACCAAAGTGACCCTAGACCCTTTAGGAACTGAAGCAGCATGTGAAATAGCTTTGTATCGCATTGGATATCATATTAGTTACAGGAACGCATTGCGTCGAATCGCTCGTTGCATTGAGGAGACTAGCTTGCAGTATGCCAATCACATCGACTTACTGCCTCACATGTAAAATACAATAGCTTTTCACTCAGGTATCGGATTAAGGAAAAAATTGGTATCATTTGAAAGCTGACTCAATTATCTACAATTTGGTGGGTATTAAGATAAAAAATTCTACGTATATAAAAAGTTATTAATGTTTAAAGTCAACTCTTGTAGAATCGAATACCAAACTTTGGACGAATCAAAGACTCTTAGCTCAACTTTGTTGTAAGTGATTCTTATGGTCATTTTCACCTCAAAAGCACATCAAACATGATGATAAAGGTCATGAAACTTACATTCATATGGTAATCATTTGGATTATAGCTTATCCATGTAGGAATGATGGTTCATAGACTAGCCCAAAAATGCAGGGCGTTACACTGTCTCCCTCTTGGGAACTTTCATCCTCGAATGAAACTGGTTAGAATAGGAGTACTTTACGAAGGTAAATAAGATCATATTCTTAACATGAGTCACTTGGAACATGAATGCATAACTGATCCTATGCATGACACATGAGCTGAACTGATTTCATGAAAATATGCTATGACATGAGAATGGTTATAAGGCTGAGATAGAAATAAGAGATTTAACTGATGAGTAACCATTACTTCAAGCTGGATATTGTTTCGTGAAGAAGAGATCAAAGATTTAGGACATGAATACTCAGGGTAGTACAATATATCTCCCTTTTGGAATCATTCATTCCCTGAATGATACTAACTTGGCTTAAATACTTAGGAAAGACATAGATAATGCACGAGGCACTTACAAACTGAATCATGACAGTATATCTGGAATCTGAAACTGGTGCATATGCATGAACTGATCTGAATTTGAAATTTGCATGTACGTGAATTACCTCATGAATAGAAAGATGGAAAACGATAGGAACTTATCTGTCTGACTGCTAAATTAGATTGTTGGCTATACGGACTAAATCCTACTAAAGCTTATACTCAACTATACATTCCACTTCAAATTGCACTTTACTTGAGGCTACTTAAAATATTCACATGGGCACTGATACTCTATCTACTGAAGTCTGAGCTAAACTAAATTCTCTCACTATGTTCAAGCCTACCTGAATCCACAAAGTACACACTTAACACTTTAATACTAGTCTACACCATGAATTCAATACACCCTAGTTTTTCACCGCTTATTATCTCAAGAATAATTCTTATTACCACTTCAACAACTATATTCAACCTCTTACTAGACGCGTAATGCATTCATCTAGATATACACAAACATGACATTCAAGCCTATATTTATAGCCAAATATTCGCTTCTAAACTAACACCCATAAAAGCACCTTTCTATTATCTCCAAACCTCAATCAAAAACAACTTTCATGCACTATTCTTAAGAAAATCACACATAAAATTTCAACTAACCATGACATATCTCAAATACTTGGCCTCAATCTTACTTCTCACTTACAGCCTTAGCAAAAACAAGCATACAACAATCTTTCATCAACAAGAAATGTTTACTCTCTCCCATCGAAACAACTGTTCTTCATCACTATCTTGACCTAAGGGAAGGTCACTGAAAGGTTAGAATATAAGGACGTAAAACATGAAAGAATAACTTTTATATGTAACTGAGACTTGAGGAATAGAATATCAACATTATGGATTCATTAAAGAGATTTAATCTAAGAATATACATGACATAAAGTGTATTTTACTGATCATTAGAAGTGTAGCATGAGTATCTAGAGCTGAATATTATGTAAAGCATGAGTACATGAGTCATAAGCTGCATGACATGTGTTTGGAGTTCATGATTTCAAGGAACATGATTCATATTGCTGAGTGAACTGGAACTACTCATACTAGGAACTGGAAGCATGCATGATTCTATGAAAAGTGCATAAATATGAGCTATGATGATGGAGCTGACACGTAAGGCATGAGTAGACATCTTGATGACCAAAATAAAATACTAAAATAAGAATGGGTTAGGAATCATCCTTCCTTACTGATGTTCTACAACACACTTACATCACTACTAGAATCTGAGATCTTGGCTTGGTTACTTGTTCAATCATCTCCCTCTTAGCTCTAAGCTATTATTTTAAGTCTGTGGACTCCTTTAATAAACTCTGATTTTAACTGCAATTATTTTAATCTAGATTCTAAGATATTACAATACACATAAATACTATACTTTCACTGAAAACTACACCTAATGGTGTAAAACCCACTACTAGTACTTCCTTCTAATATACAACTAACTTAGCTGGTAAGAACATAACATACTACATTGCTAGCTTCATTCACACTTAGCAACTCAAGGATACTATCTAAGAACACCTACACTATCATACTTAACTTAAATGTTTGCATACACTAATTCAAGCCTACTGATTCACCTTTCATACAACTAGCCCCATGAATATATAATTTGTTCAATCCAGATAATGCTATCCCAACTCTACTACTACTAAACTTCTAGGTCCATGCTTCTAATTCTAGATCATATATTGTCAAAGGATTCTGAGAAGGGATCTGAAAACACATCTGGAATGAATAGATTAATGTGAGAATTTGCATAAGTTCCCCAGAGAACACTTCTACTGCACGATTTAAGACATGAAAGAAGGGAAATATTTCTTAAATACCCTGTAGCCTCTCAAATAAAGTATAGAGGTTTCCGTACCATTCTACAAGACTCTATTAGATACGGCTTCATAGACACCCTAGGACACTTGAACTTTGTGCTCTGGTACCAAGTTTGTAACAACCTAGGAATACACCCTGGTTGTAACACGGTGCTTGGAACAATAAGTGATCCCAAGCTAACCCATGAACTGCCATACTGTTAAGCAATTGAGTTATAATACATTAAATAACAAGTTCTGCTATGTAGAAACATAATATACTGAAAATCTAAAATAGTATGTAACAAGCAAAGTTTTACTATCTAATAAATCTGAGGAAAGAACTGAATTTAGATGACTGACTTGACTGACATCTATAAAGCGTCTACTATACTGACTATAGATAGCTGAGACATGCCTCCAACTACTTCTAATCAATACATTTGAAAAATAAATAAATTGTAGATGAACTTAAACTGTCCGAAGTTCCCAAAATAAGAGAACTCATCACCTGCTGGCTGGAAACTACAATTGTCTAATCACGATGTGTAGGCTACAAATGGTACCTACATTATGAAATAATGTACCCACACAGATGTATATGTGGATCAGTAATTTTTTAAAGTACTGAGTAAGCGGAGGTGAATGCAATAAGTAAAACTGATTATATATATGAAATCTTAAAGCATCCATGCTAAGTATGAGTAGACTCATGAATAGGCTGGATTAAATTGAAAGTTGAAAACATCTTAAAACATGAGTAACAAATAAAATCTTATAAGATGGTGAATCACTATACTTAATTTCTTAAAACTTTTCTTTTATAATATAAGTAGAATCGAAGTTGGGAGACGATAAAACATGAATACATGAACATTCAAAAATAAACCTATATGCATTGAACTGATCTAATTAACTAAATAACTGATGCCTGGGTAAAGAGATGACTGAAATCTAACAAAAAAGATAACTAATGCTTATACACTAAGTAGCTGACATAGGAATACAGGCTATTGATACCCAAACACTGAATAGTTGATGACTAAATATTTATTATGTAACATTGAACTGAACTTAATTTGAATAGATGAACTAAAATGATGAAGTACTGTGCCTATAAGATAAGGACTAACTTAAAATCATGAGATGACTAAGCATGAATGCATGAAAACTGTAACATCTGAGAATGTATAAACAAGCATAAAAACACAATTTTGATATAGTATGTAAACGGAGATACTGAAATAGTGATAACTAAATAACTAATGATCGTATTCTATGGTCAAGAAAACTTGAAACTGAACTCTGAATTAAATATGGATCTAAGACTGTGGAAGGTATCATATAACCAAAATGCCCCAATCTGAGCTAATTGGGTTCCAACCTGTAACCCCAGTTGGAAGGGTGTCAATATCGTGTCATGGGTACTAATACTGGCTATGTGGATCTTCTAAACTAATATCCTAAATAACATATGAGTTAACATAAACTAGCAGGAGTACTCAGGAGATATGTGCCAACCCTAACTGACAAAAAGACATCTCAACCTACACTGGCTATGTAGTTTTGTAACTTAGGGATTGCTACTAAGGGTCAAACCCTAACCTGATAGGAATGCCCCCATCCTTGGGTTTTCTCGATGCTAAATCCTACTCCAAACTGAACTGATGAAGATTATTAGACTGGACTAAGCTTAACTGAATACACAACTGACCATGCTAACTTGACTGAATGACGTTTTTTGTGGTATGACTAAAGTCATTCTATAGGTACTAAAGACTAGGTAAATAACTAAATATCTGGTATTCATAACCCCCTGGACTCGATAGCAATAAAAACAAGGACATACTAAAGCTTCAAAACCATAATAAGAAAGCATTATTCAAAGAAACCCCTCACTTAGGTATTTCATCAAACACATAAGGATCATGAACTTGAACATAGGAATATCTTAAACATAGGGAAACAATAGGGTAACATGACTAGATTTATAACTTGGGGTTCATCCTAAAATTAATTAAACATGATATGGGAATTTCACCAAACATGTGGAGACCCTAAACTTGTGCATGGGAATGAGAAAGCATACTAAAATATCATGGTTACACGAATCAATTCACAACTTAGGGATTTGATATGAAGATCATAACATTCAAAATATGTATTGGCTTATTCCACTTGAAAACACATATACTCTTAACTTGAAATCAAACACATGAGGATCATGAGTTAAAACATGAAAGTAGTTAAGCAATAAAAATACATAAATTTCAATATTAAAAATATGGGTTAAGGACTTAACATGTGAAACTCCCCATTTGAACATATCAAGGCAATTTCAACAAAAACCATATGTAAACATGACACATAATCGTAATTCATGGAGGTTTCATGGATATAATTCATATTAACATGTAAAGATCATAACTTTGAACATGAAAATGGTTTTTTAGGCTCCATGGATTAAAGGATACCCATGGATGGACTTCCGCATACCTTAATTGACCAATTGAATGTAAAAGCTTGAACTTTAAATTTTTAATGATGTTCTTGAAGCTTCTTCTTGAAGTTCTTGAATTAGGAAGATTGGGTTCTTACTTTTTTTGAAGAAAATTTGATGAAGTTCTTGGTGTTCTTGAGGGGGATAGGGTTTTTGTGGAGAGAAAAAGATGAATAATAATGTATCTAATGGTTTTTGGGGCTGAAATTATGTGTTATGGATGGTTTTGGGTAAGGTGAATTAACCAAAGTAACCCTATACCCTTTAGGAACTAAAGCAGTATGTGAAATAGGTCTACATCGCATTTTCTATTGCATTGGGGATAGCAACACGTCGTGTCACTCATCGCATTGGGGAGACCGGCGTGCCATGCCCTAATCGCGTTGGCTTACTGCCTCACATAAAAAATGCAATAACTTTTCACTCAGGTATCGAATTAATGTGAAATCGATATCATTTGAAATCTGAATCAATTATCTATAATTTGGTGGGTCTTTATCTTCAAAATTATACGTATATAAAAAGTTATACACATTCAAAGTTGACTCTTGTAGAATCGAATACCAAACTTTGGACGAATCAAAAAATCTTAGCTCAACTTTGTTCTAAGTGATTATTACGAACATTTTTCACCTCAAAAGCACATCAAACACAAGGATAAAGATCATGAAACTTACATTCACATGGGTGTCATTTGGATTATAGCTTATACACGTAGGAACAACAATTTAAATACTGGCCCAAAAATATGGGGTGTCACATATGCAAAGACCATAATTTTATCATGGGGAAGGGGATTTCACAAATAACATCATAAATGAGTTTTTGAACTCAAATCACATATGCACGAGATGATAAATTAGTCTTATGGAAAAAACTCCATGAAAATTGCATACTTTTCATCGAATTGGGTCCATGATGCATGCACTTAAAACAATTTCTCAAAACTCATCATATATATATATATATCTTGAAAGCTTGTAAAATCATAAAACCTATTCCCATGAGATTTATGATAGCCCCACATACCTTAAGTTCATTATCTTGGAGGATGAACCCTAATTTTGATGCTTTCTTGAAGAATCTTGATATTGGAAAGCTTGAATTCAATATTACTTGGGGAAAAGAATTGAATTTGTTCTTGGGAAAGGTGAGGGTTTTTCTTGAGAGTTTATTGGAGAAGAAGGGAAAATAACACCCTAACTAATGCCCCAAGTTGCGTTATGAACGATTGGGTTGAGAAAAAAAGACCCAATTGCTTTTTGACATTTTTAAATCCGTAACTGCGTTTTGCATGCTTACCATGATGCGATCTTATCATGGTGGCATACTGGTTCAAAAAAATGGTCATAACTTGTAGCTCGGGTATTGGATTAAGGTAAAATTGCTATCGTTGGAAAGATAATTCAATTATCTACAATTTGGTAGGTCTTGAGATGAAAAATTCCACATATATCAAAAGTTATTCATGTTTGAAGTTGACCCTTTTATAATAAAATACCAAACTTATGATGAATTAAAGGCTCTTACCTCAACTTTGTTTTAAGTGATTCCTATGAATATTATCCACTACATAATCACTTCACACACTAGGATAAAGATCATGACACATGAATTCAAATTATAAATTAGGAATTGGACACAACACCCTCACCGCGATGCGGTATACGTGCTAATGGGAATAGCACCGTAACACAGTGCTATCGCGGTGACTTGCTGGATTTTTGATCCAAACATACCCTAAACCTTATACAAAAAATCCAAAACTCCTCCAAGACATACTTCTTACATCCTTGGACATGATTAATTCAAAAACTATCATCTCGACATCGGGAAGGTTAAAATAAAAATTCTTGAAGTTTAGGGGTCTTTAAGATGACTAAGCCCCCAACATTAGTGAAATTTCAAGCCTTAAGCCACTTAATCATGAAACTAAAAGATAAATTAAGCTAATAATAGTATGGGGTATTACAGTTCGGGTTCATAAATGTAGGAAATATAGTTTAACTTTAGCCTAAAAGTGCGGGGTGTTACAGTTTCAAATTGGGCTTATTATTTGTCTTGTAAATTTTATTTATGAGTTCCATTATTGTGATTCTTTGTACGACTATGAGTTGCTAAATACATGCATTCTAGGTTTGAGGCTATGAACATGTGTAATAGCATTCATTCAAATTGGTTTATAGTTTATGATCATATTTGTTTATCCATATATTTTTGTTATGACTATTCTATTGATTCGCGACTTGTAGAATACATTTATATTTCTATTGGGAGTTCGAAAGAAGGAACATTAGATTAGAACATGGAATATATGGAGTGGGTTCTTGTTTTTAAATGTATTAAAGATCGTATTTGCGGTTAGGATAGGAATATACCTAATTTTCCCCATTTAGTTCAAATACGGGATAAAATATAAATTTGTTTAAATTAGTTCTAATATCCCTTCTCAATGATGTAGTTGTGATGCTAATTTAGATAGATGATTAGAGTCTCGAAAGACCATAATCATGTTATTAACCCTGTGAATTACAACTGAGATAGTCAACCGATGAGATGGTTTGGCTTAGTAGGATTGTTCAAATTTCCTTGACTCTACATTTCTCCAAACCATTGTTTCACATACTTTATGTTATCGTTATTGTTATTATGGCCTTTAAATTATCATATCTTAAACTCTTTTTTGTTACAAATCGCACTTATTTAATCTCAGTAGTGACACTAGAATTGGATTGGTTGCTAAGAACAAAGTTCCCGAGAGTACAAGATTTAGCTCGAGATGGCCACTTTATTAATGGTAAGATCACATAACTTGAGTGTGTGGTAGGATGAAACAAGTTTTGTCACTTTTGTCGAGGACTTGAAAATTCAACCTTCTATTTTTTGTGTTGCTATTTTATTTGATAAGTGCTGGCGACGTTGTTTGAGATACTGATCTTGCAGGTACATGTATCAATCTCAAGTAAGCTGGAAAGGAAAAGAAAATTGGTCGAACCATATCCCGAACAAAGTTACAGTTACACCACTTGAGGAGAGAAGCAACACTTCTATATCCCATCTCATTACAGGGCATAGTTATTCCTGTAGTCATGGCTGAAGATCAACTAGTCCATAAGATAGTGCATAAAATAGAAATATAACTCGCAACTAATGTCACCTCTAGCATCCATAAATCAAAACCTAGAGGTAGATTTAAGCCGAAGTAGAACATGGTGCAATTATTACACAACTATGAAAAATTCACAAGCCTTTCATAAATGGATCCACAGGTTCATCTATAGAAGTTCTTGGAGATCAGTGACACTTTTATTTCCACTGGAGTGTCTACAGATTATGTGAGGCTCACTCTCTTCCCGTTCTCAATATTGGGGGAAGTGAAGAAATAGTTATAGGAAGAACCTTTAAATTCCATTACTACTTAGGATGACTTGGCAAAGAAATTCATCTTCTAGTTCTTTCTGTCCGACAAAAATACAAGGTTGAGGAGTGAGATCTTGAGTTTCAAAAAAAATCCAGATTAGAATCTCTATCATGCATAAGAGCGATTCAATTTTTTTCTCAGAGATTGCTCGCATCACCAATAGAGCAACAAGGTATTAGCTCATACTTTTGTTGAAGGACTTCACCATAATACAAAACTTTTGCTAAATTCAGCTACAGGTGGTTAGACTTTGAAGAAAACCTATCATTAACTATATATTCTCCTGAATTGAATTGTACAAAGTAATCTTGAATGGTGGGGTGACATGTCTACATATACAGTGCAGAAGCCTGTAGGTATGATTGAGGCAGATAGTGTCACAACATTGGCTGGAAAATTAGCATCCTTTCAAAACCAAATGATGGCATAATTCAGTAATTTGAGTATGAATTAACCTCAGGACTAAGTTAATTTTATGGGGAATTCACATAAGGAATATCCAAACAATTGTAATGCCTACAACCGCAATTGGCAGAGTTAACCCAATTACTCAAGGGGGAATAATCAATTTCAAACTCAGTAGTTTCAGCAGTAGCAGAGCATAATAAATAATACTTAGGAAAGTAACATATAAGAGACTTTGAAATCATCCAGACCAACCATAAACAAAAGACTATATGAAAATATTAACAACTAGCCCAGAAAATTTTAGAGATATAGTTGGGCCAGCTGGCTCAAGAGTAGAACACAAGACCTCAAGTGTGTTTGCCTAGTGATATAGAAAATCCAAAGTAAGTGATGGAATTCACTTTGAGGAGTAGTAGAGACCTTATTGAATGACCTTTAAAGAAAAATCATGAGGTGCGGGCAGAGTTGATTCCACTTCAAATAGATGAGAAGCAAGTGGCAGCCAAAGAAGCTGAAAATTTGGGGAAGTCTGAGTACCCAAAAAAAAAAAGGCAACTGAGCATACACCAGAGAGACCAGTACCATTGTTCCCTTACAATCTTAAAAAGGGTTAGGAGTATGGTTGCTTTAAGAAGTTTGTTGATATACTCAGAGAACTTCATATAAATCTTCCCTTCTTAGATATTTTATAGGGAATGCCAAAATTCATGAAGTACTTGAAAGTTGTAATCACAAATAAGATGAAGAAGGGTGACATTGAGATGGAAGAACTTATAGAGGAGTGCAGTTAAGTGGTGATATTCTCAGAGTTTCACCCTCCCAATATAAATTGGTGAAAGTGATGTAGTCCATGATTTGAGTGATTTGGGGGCGAGCATAAATTTGATTCCCCTATTAGTGTCAATACTCTAGGCAAACAACCGTGACTATGTTGAGTGGTGTTCCAAATAGCGAACAGAGCAAGAGTGGTTCCCAAAAGAATTATAGAGAATGTTCTCATTAATATTGACAAGTTGATTACTTCTACTAACTTTATTATTCTTGATTATTATGCATATAACCAGGTACCAATCATACTAGGACATCCATTCTTGGCAATTACAGGAGAATGGATAGCTGTGAGAGAGGGCACTTTAAACATGAGGTTAAAAAATGAAGAGGTAGTCTTTAAAGTGTATAATGCACTCAATACACCCTCACACTACAAATATTTGTACATGATCATAGATATGGAAGTAGATAAGTATGGGGTGAAAGAGTTCAAACCTCTATTTACCTATTTGGACACTCTTATGAGGTTGCTTGAAACAACAATTAAGCAGAAAATTGAGAAAACTAAAGAGGAGCCTGAAAAAGTAAGTGTGGAAAAAGCTACAGACCTTGAGAGGAAGCACTCAAAAGGTCAAAAAAGAATAGGAAAACAGGATCCTAGTAAAAGGAAAATGATAAGATACTATGGTTGCGAGTCATGATATGATTCGTGTCGCGATGGTAAATTAAGCGCTGCTTAGGAGGAAACCTAAGTTAAGGTAGTTATTTTTATTTTCATAGTTTTTTTTTTATATAATATCACCTTTGGTTGTTTTGTTTTGTGTTAATAGGTTAAGGAAAGTCTGAGTACCGGAGGTCTTAGCTATGGCAAAAACTGAGTGTTAGATCCATCTGACCTCTTTAATGATCACAATACTAATAAGGTAGGGCTAGATGCCTTTAGGAGTCTTTCTAAACTTATTATTGATTTATACCTTGGGGATAAACTGTGATATTATGCCTGGGGTGGGGAATCTTTCAATGGTTTAGGGTGAAGTATTTCTGTACGATTTTTATTTTTATTTATTCTCTGGTTTGTGACCAAATTTTTTAAAAAAATCACAAAAAGAATTTTCTCTTTGTTTATTTTAAATTTTTGTTATTGTTTTTTGAGTAGAAGCACACTTCATCCATCCCTTGGTTTCTTTTTTGTTTTTTTTAGGGGGAGCTCTTTCAACTAAGTATCTCTTTTTTATTTTTAGGAATAATTTTAAAATTTTTGTCATTAGGAATAAATGATACGTTCTTTCTAAGTGCTATGTATGACTACATTATGCAAGTTGATTTTGAATGTTAAAGCATGGAAAATGAGTTAACTAACTATTTTTGAGACACCTAGGCTCATTTATATGACTCTTGAGTGATGTTGGCTTAGTTTTGAATTCTTGCTATTGCTTGGTCGAGAGTCTATAGAGATCCTACTTGATTTGAGCAAGTGCCATATGTGAGTGAGGATTTTGTTACATTTTCTATTGCATATTGATGTTTAGAACTTTCCTGGTGTATTTTCAAAGCTAAACAAAGAATGTTGGTAAGATATGATATAGACATTTTTTGATAGTCATGTTTTATACTTGCTTTATCTACTTTTTCTGCGTGACCTCAGTGAGTCCTATTGAGTTTTTAACCTATTATTTATTAGTCTCATATGTAACTTATTTCCTTTCCTTCAATTGACCATAATTTGATTCAAAGCTCATAAGCACTTTAGTTAACAAATTAAGAGGCCAAGG
This sequence comes from Capsicum annuum, assembly GCF_002878395.1. Classification (NCBI taxonomy): domain Eukaryota; kingdom Viridiplantae; phylum Streptophyta; class Magnoliopsida; order Solanales; family Solanaceae; genus Capsicum; species Capsicum annuum. The sequence continues at coordinate 30,748,168 of NC_061116.1, forward strand.
ATTGTAAAATTAAAGAAGGAGATAGTGAAAGTGAAGCCCTAATGGTATCTATTGGTGTATTGAAAAAACTTATGTGTCGTGGTTAGGAGTAATATAATAAAAATAAAAATTAATCAAAAGTGAATCATTGCATAAATAGAAACTACTACCAACTTAATATGTGTAAACAAGTTTAAAAGGATGGGAAAAAATAGAAGAGAAATGGAGAGATAAAAGTGATGAAAAATTAGTTGGTTAGAGAGGAGTTCAATGTTATGTGTGATGTATTAAAGCACTTAGGGAAGATAGTCAATATTACTGGCCAAAATCGTTCCTACCCATTACTTAGTCTATATTACAATATATTACAATCATTAAAGTCCTACTTGATCTTGAGTCGTGATATTCTGATGTTATTGGAGTACTACACTAAGGGAAAGCTTATGGCTCATCTTGTATGACATTTAAATTCTTTGTGAGAGTAAGTGAAATTTGATTCTTACACCCATTCTTGTGCTAAAGTACGTATTTGTGAGTGAATACGAGTGACTCTCTTGTGGCGAGGGCGCATGTTTTATGATGGTTAGATGATTTATATGATGCATTTTTTGAGTAATATGCATGAGTTTTTTAACTTGGCAGAGTCAATTCTTGATGTTTGTATATTTTGAAGTAGTGCTCATGAGTTTTCAATTGCAATAAAAATGCTTAATTAGGAACATGTTATTCACATAGCCATTGTAGTTCTAATTTGAGTGTCTTAGTTGTAGTAAGGATGTTAGAGTCTCCCTTGAGTATGCTTAGTGTAAAGAGTTTTTCGAGGAAGAACAAGGTTTAAGGGTGGAATGTTGATCTTAGGCATTTTTATACACCTAAGTGTCATTATCTATGTGTGCTTAGCCTAGTTTTGAAGACTTATTGATATTCTTAAAGAGTCATTAAGGGAGTAATTGTGTATTTATATGTTGAAGAACATGTTGATAGTTCTTAAGGTGCATTTGAAAAAAGTTAAGAATCACAATGATCAAATAAAGCCTAGATGAGAAAACTAGTGGTACTAGCTTGAACTATGCTTGTTCTACTGTACTTTGATGAGCTTTATTATGTTGTATGAATTAATACTTGCTATATGATGATTTATGAGATCATTGATGATGTTAGAGCAATGTCGGGAAGCAAAACAAGCTTAAATAGAGTTGAAAAGGCATCTACAAAGTGCGGGACTTGAAGGCAAGTGGTAGATTACACTACAAAGGAAAATTGGCATTTGAAATATTAGAGTGTGCCATGCTCACTAAGATCTACGATTAGAGCATGGCACGCCTTTGGCATAAAAAGTGAATGGCACATTCCAGTGAGGGTGTGCGATTAGAGTATGGAACACCCACAAACATCCGCAGTAAGGGAATTCCACATCCATGTGTATTTTCAGGTAAAAATCATCCTACACTATAAATAGAACATTTAGCTTCGGTTCAAAACACCTCTAACAACTTTAGAAGAGAATAAATACACGAAGGAGGCTCTAAATAGAGATTTTCTTCTTTACTTTATTTCACTTATAGGTTTTATGCATGAATCCCATTAGAGTGAACCTTTGTATGACTATGAGTGGATAAACATCCTCATCCTAGTGTTGAGGCAACGAACATGAGTACTTAGCATTCAATCAAGTTAGTTTGAAGTTTATTATCATATTTGGTTGTTCATATATTCTTTTTATTACAATTCTATTAATCTGTGTCTTTTAGAATACATCTTTTTTTCTATTGTGAGCCTAAAAGAAGGAACATTAGATAAGAACATGGAATATGTGGAGTGAGTTCTTCTTTTTAAAATCAATTAAAGATAGGATTCATGGTTAGGATATAAATATACCTAATTTGTCCTATTTGGTTCAAATCAGGGATGAAATACAAATTCGTTTAAATTTGTTCTGACATCCCCACTCAATGATGTAGTTGTGGGGATAATTTAGATAGACGATTAGAGGCTCAGAAGACCATAATCATGTTATTAACCCCATAAATCAACAACTGAGACAGTTAACTTAACCGACAAGATTGTTTGACTTAGTATGATGGTTCAAATTTCCTTGACCCTAGATTTCTCCAAACTATTATTTCAAACACTTTACGTTCTCATTATGTTATTGTTGCATTTTAAATTCTCAAATCATCAATTTCTTTGGTTACAACTCGCACTTATTTAATATCATTAGTAACTTTAGAATTAGGTTGCTTGTTAAGAACCAAGTCCCGGAGGGATCGATATTCGGCTCGAGAGGGCCACTTTATTACTTGTACGACCACGTACACTTGCATGTGCATTAGGATGCAACATTTATGTATTATCAACAAGGCATATTTACACAAATAGGAGGAAACCAACATATATATCTTGTCACACTCCTTTTTTCGCCCGAGGGGATCGAGTCGAAGGGTTTCTCCAATTAAAGTGATAGTTTTGAATATGGATTATTTTATTTATAGAGTCTCCAGAGATGTCACACCCCTTTTTTTGCTCGGAGGGACGAGTCGAAGGGTTTTTCCAATTAAAGTGACGGTTTTGAATAGAGATTATTTTATTTATAAAGTCGCCACTTGGAATTGAGTTATGGTGTTTCAAGTCACCTTTTTGAATCCCTAATCAAAAGAAAATGACTCTTTTTATTGGTCTGCAAAAACAGAAGACCGGACAAGGAATTCTGTTGACCGAGGGGAAGGTGTGAGGCACCCCTCGAGTCCCGTGGTTCTAGCACGGCCACTTTATTGACTTGTACTTAACTTAGACTACTTCAATAAATTGTGTTAAGACCTAATTTTGCTCAATTTTATTATACTAAAAATAGCTACCTATGTCTTTTATGTCAAATAACTCGGTGGAAATTAATTCTAGAAAAATATTCTCCAAAGTGCATTATTGCATCCTTGAATTTTAAATGTCTTGAAAAGTTGTGTACGCCGCATTCTTAATTGAGACGAATATTTTTGAACATGCCTAAAAATTACCTAGTGTTAAAGGCGTTGATTTATAAAAATCGAGAATATTTTTATTGATTTTATCTTCTTATTTTATCTCACTTTATTTCTTAGTATTTAATAGCATATTGCAAAAGAAATAAAAAAAATCTTTCAAATAACATGTCTAGTCGTATTATGACCTTACTTATTGTGAACAAGAAAACAAACAAATACCTTGCATTCAATAATTTAAATACAATTAAATAAACCGTATATAAATTCACCGGAGAAAACAGAAGTTGTATTATTTAAAATCATACACCACCTTTTTAATCTTGAATGAACATTTTTTAAATTTAACTTATAAAGAACATAGAAATAATTTAAAACAATAACTAAAGATACACACTTAATTACACATAATAACATTTTTATTGTTATTATTTTTTTTTTTATTAATACATGTCAATGTTTTCTAAAAAAATAAAAAATTGCAGAGTTAACTGTAAAAATAGAATTTTTATTTGATCTTAAACCATTCCAAATATATATCAATGAGAATGAGAAAACAGATTTGGATATAACTACTTCACAGATCAATGCAGAGAACAATACTAGTAGCACTTAAAATCCTAATAATAATAATAATAATAATAATACTAATAATAATAATAATAACAACTTTCATCATTTGTCAAAAAGAAAAACTTATAATTCATGAATAGGAGTAAGCAACTTCAAAACAACAGATCAGTGTGTTTGTGCATTTTTTATTATTATTTTTTTTCAAGCAAATTTATATGTGAGTATATAGGGCAGTATTCCTTTTTTTTCTTCTCTTTCTTTTGCAATTATAGAGAATAAATAAATTTACACAAACAAGCAAATTTATATACACAAAAATCTCTACACGGAATTATTTACATAGTAGTGAGGAGTTTTTATCTAATACAAAAATATGAACATATACTGTAATAATAATTTTGAAAATCCCCTTTTTATTATATTATCCAAATGACAACTCTGGAGATATATAACAATAAGTGAATAAACACCATTTCAACATTTTCATACATGCTTTTTCACAATCAAATTCATAATATAAATGGTACACGATCAAAGAAGAACCTGAAGGATATGAATTGAATAAAAGGTGAGAATATCGTATCTGAAAACTTCAACGTAATTCCAACTTCAATGACTGATTTTTCCCTTTACCCACCTTTCGCTTTGGTTTTTATTTGATACTAATTTTCTAATTTGTTTTTTGATACAGTGTAAAAATCTGATAGATAATGTACGTATGTTTCTTGGGGTTGGGGAGTCCTTTAATAGAAGGATTTTGGGGGGAATAGTTTAGGTAATTTAGGATTTAAATTTTGAATTTCTTTTTATAAATAGGTTAGTGATCTCATTTTTTAATAAATAAATAAATTATATAAAAATAAATAATACTAATAATAATAATAATAAAAAATACTAACTAATTAATTTTTATACTTAAGAAAAATAGAAAAAAATATAACTAATTTAAAATAAAAATATAATTAATAGAAAATAAAATTACTTGCTTATTTATAAAAATCTAAATTAAAAAAAAATTGTATTGTCTTTTTTAAAAAAAATCTTAAAGTGTAACTTTATTTTTTTTGAATTTTTTTTAAACGAAATCTACTAAAAAAACATTAAATAAGAACTAAAGATAATATTTTGATATAAAAAAATATTTAATGTAAAAGTAAATAGGTCAAAATTCAGGAGGGTCAAAAATCACGTGTCTACGTTTTGCCCCTCTTTGTGTGAAGTCTTGAAGAGTTTTCATACAAAGAAGTAGGCAAAGAAAGAATTTTTGATCCTCCGATTATTTGAAAAATGAGGATAAAAATAAAATAAAAGATGTGACCGAGTCCTGATTTTGGACCGCCTATATATCCTGGATTTTAAGGAAATCAGGTCACATGTAGTTCAAAGGTAAGAAGTGAGAAAAAGAGATAAAGGCCGAGTAAGATTCCGTCGAGCATCTGGTTTCCAACTTTCTGCTTTTACATTGAAATGACTAACAAAAAATAAAATGAAGATACAAGCGAAAGATCCTATCTATGCTACTTTTTTGGAATTTTTACTTAAATCTTCATGACTTCTCAAATGGTGAGATAGTAGTTATTCCTAGTTGAACGTGAAACACGAAATGTTCTTTCTTGTTAGCTTTTGACATTAGAGAGGAACTTGATAATTCATTTATTCTTCGAGCTTTCCTCTGACTTGAACTTGACAATCTTTACACTATTCTTCAGGCGGACTCCTGAACTTGTGACTGATAATGTTCACTCTGTTCTTCAGGAAGGCTCCTGGACTTATAATTTCTTTACCCTGTTCTTCAGGCGGACTCCTAAACTTATAATTTCTTCATCCTATTCTTCAAGCCCACCCGGTTCTTCAGGCGGTCTTCTGGACTTACAATTTCTTCACCCTATTCTTCAGGCGGGCTCCTGGACTTCTTTTTTTTTCTTCACCCTGTTCTTCAGGCGGGCTCCTAGATTTTTTTTTCTTCACCCTATTCTTTAGGCGATCTCCTGTACTTCCTTTCTTCTTTCACCCTATTATTCAGGCGGGCTCCTGGACTTACAATTTCCTTACTCAATTCTTCAGGCGAGCTCCTGACTTGTTACTTCTTCACCCTGTTCTTCAGGCTGGCTCCTGGACTACCTTTTTTCTTCACCCTATTCTTCAGGCGGGCTCCTGGACTTCCTTTTTTCTTCACCCTGTTCTTCAGGCGGGCTCCTGGACTTTCTGGACTTCTTTTTTTTTCTTCACCCTGTTCTTCAGACGGGCTCCTAGATTTTTTTTTCTTCACCCTTTTCTTTAGGCGATCTCCTGTACTTCCTTTCTTCTTTCACCCTATTATTCAGGCGGGCTCCTGGACTTACAATTTCCTTACTCAATTCTTCAGGTGAGCTCCTGACTTGTTACTTCTTCACCCTGTTCTTCAGGCTGGCTCCTAGACTACCTTTTTTCTTCACCCTATTCTTCAGGCGGGCTCCTGGACTTCCTTTTTTCTTCACCCTGTTCTTCAGGCGGGCTCCTGGACTTTCTTTTTTCTTTACCCTGTTCTTCAGGCAGGCTCTTAGTCTTCCTTTTTTCTTCACCCTATTCATCAGGCGGGCTCCTGGACTTCCATTTTTCTTTACCCTGTTCTTCAGGCGGGCTCCTAGTCTTCCTTTTTTCTTCACCCTGTTCTTCAGGCGGGCTCCTGGACTTCCATTTTTCTTCACCCTGTTCTTTAAGCGGGCTTCTGGACTTTCTTTTTCTTCACCTCATTCTTCAGTCGGGCTCCTGGACTTTCTTTTTTCTTCACCCTGTTCTTTAGGCGGGCTCCTAAACTTACAATTTCTTCACCTTGTTCTTCAGGAAGGCTCCTGGACTTTCTCTTTTCTTCACCCTGTTCTTCAGGTGGGCTCCTGGACTTCCATTTTTTATTCACCCTGTTCTTTAGGCGGGCTCCTGGACTTTCTTTTTCTTTACCCTATTCTTCATGCGGGCTCCTGGACTTCCTTTTTTCTTCACCACGTTCTTTAGGCAGTCTCCTGGACTTTCTTTTTCTTCACTTTATTCTTCAGGCGGGCTCCTGGACTTCCTTTCTTCTTCACCCTATTCTTCAGGTGGGGTCCTGGACTTATAATTTTTTTACCCTATTCTTTAGGCGGGCTCCTGGGCTTTCTCTTTTCCTTACCCTGTTCTTCAGGAGAGCTCCTGACTTGTTACTTCTTCACTCTATTCTTTAGGCGGGTTCCTAGGCTTACAATTTTTCTTTACCCTATTCTTCAGGCGGGCTCCTGGACTTCCGGCATTGTATGTTGTAGTCATAACTCTTGCATTAACAGAAGTATGAAATTGCATCCTTTATTTGAAAACTTTCTGTTTCTATTTCAAATAAAACAAAGATAAATTGTGAGTTTTAAAAACACGTGGTGGTTGGTTTATGGTATTTGGCTCTTGAATTGACTGTTCTTGCACTTTCTATGCTAAACTCCTTTTCATTCCTTGATTGATATCCATTGACTTGTCATACTTCTGACCGAAAATTCTGACTACTAATACTCTCAACTCAAAATATATTTCTCTTGTATAATATCTCAGGATTTAACTTTTCATACACCTTTTATCTTTCAACGAGCCAAAAATCGTCAAATCACGATCATTCTGAGTACTTTATTTTACTTTGACATGTTGTCTTTGTACATCGACCCTTTGTCTTGATTTTTACCATTAAAGAAGTTGGTAGTAAGTTTGAAGTTATTTCTCATTTGACCTGAAGGATTTGAATAAAAAACATATACAAAACAACAAAATTTTTCGTTTAATGATAAGGACACAAAAATTCAAAAATCAAAATAAAAAGAAAAAGTAAAAGATAATAGGCATCTCTTTTTCAAAACCAAAAGAAAAATTTATCTGAATGTGGAAACCGATTTGGGTAATTTTGACATGCATTTTGAATCAAACAACTAGATTTACCCACACTAATCATTACAACTTTTTCCTACTTATTAAACTTGAAATCTTGAGCTTTGTTCCTTCTGGATAACAACCCTCTTTCATCTAATGGCACCTCGATTTTTTTTAAAAAAAAATAACACCCAAAAATATGAAATATCATGCACCCATAAGATGTTAACCCTTGAAATTCTCAAAGATTGATCTGAAGGTCTTTCTTTGGTTATAACTTGGCTTTTGGATAGGGTTAGAAAGAAAGGGCGGCATGAGGCTCAAAAATTACATAACATTGGGTAAAGCATACAACTTTTGAAATTGACTCTATTCAGGAAATAAACTTTTGCCCCAATTTTATTTCAATCTGGGTAACTTAAATTTTCTTTCGGTTGGACCGAACCTTGGAGTAGGGCTGCCTACGTATCTTTTCATAGCAAGAATCAAGTCAAACATAGTTCATGATCGTCATTCTTTTGCTTTTTTCATTTTTCTTTTTGAATGGAACTTTGGCTCACTTGTTTTTCTTTTCTTTGATTCTTCTCTCAATCCTTAAAAACGGAAGAACATAACATGCAATTTGAGGGTGAAACATGAGATCATACATATCTTTTCAACATTAACCTTCACTAAGAACGTTCACATGTGTCAATTCTATCATGCTTATGAAACATACAAGTCCACTTGTGTTGTACTTTCTCCACGCGAATGACTTATGTCTCTTTGGGAGCTAACTTTCTTTCATTTTTCCCTGACGATGGAGATTATATATCCTCTAATTGATCCCATTCAAAATGCTTGAATAAGATTTTCTAATTGATGATCAAGTCATTTTTTATTTGTAAAGCGATTGCTCCAATTTCATCTATATTGTGATTTGACTTATTCTCAAACTGTTTGAAATCTTTTGCTTATATGCTCAAGTACTTTCTCTTCATCGTATTAAACCTCTTTATTCATTATTTCATAATTAGATTGGATTTTAAAATCAGATTGATAATTCTTCATACATGTCATATCATTAAAATCGCATAGAAAGAATTGTATAATAGAAAATATTTAAGTAAATATTAGACACAAAATAAAATAAAGGGAATTCATGTTTCATTAAAAAACAAAGATAGACAAAGTTTTAACCTAAAATACCAAGGTAAAAATCTGAATTACAACCCTAGAACGATTCAAATTGCAAAAAGACAAACAAACGAACTACCAAGATTCCTTTATAGTAGGGAGAGGAGTGACCTCCCAATTGTTAAGCTTGACATCTTAGCCACTAGTTTGCTTATCAGCATGACTAGAACTTCCACCACTGTCCAACATATTTTCTTCAATAAATAAATTCTGGATTCCCATTCTGAACTCATTATTTCCCACGTATTGTGCATTATCATGTTTTGATGAAGGATCCCGTGTGACGCTCCTAGTGTCAATGTTTTGCACTACAATCATTTTTTCTTAAATCATCCTTTCTATTTCTCTTTTCAAGCACGACAATCCTCAAACTCTGACCCTGAATATCAGAATGATAAACAAATCATACATGAGGATCAAAATTTCTTGAATGTAGATCAGGAGTACACTCAAGGAGTGATTATGTCCAACTTTCTCAATCTCTAGAATAAACTGGCATACGACTCCTCAATTGGTGTAAAATTATTCTTTGACTTTCTCCTCTTTGCAAACTCCGGCCTTGATTAAAACTTGGACTTAGAAGTTCTTTGATAAATATGTGGGGGTCCAGGATGATGTTGAGGAACCGGTGCATGCCATTGCGGATAAGAAAATGGATAAGCATATAACTGTGCATTGTTTACAGGATATTGAGGAAGTGGAATGAAATATCTTTGATTTTGCTAAGAGGAAACTTGTTGCATGTGAGCATATGAATTTGATGTGTAAGATTGGGATTAAGACTGACAATATTGCTGAGTTGGACCTTTTGCTCTGCTTTGCCCATGTAACGACAATAGGTACATTTTCCTTTTACTTCCCCTTTGTCCCTCTCAATTGATGGCAATATCATCCCAAGGGTTTTACAGAATCCTCATACCCATCATGTTTCTCACATTTTGATATCTTAAGGCTTGGAGAAAGGTTAACACTTGAAGACATGTCTCCGTCTTTATATGCAACATTTTCATAATTTGCAATTCCCTGAGAATTTTTTTTAGCCTTTTCTGTACTCTTCATTTTTCTAGCCATTTTCTCTTGCTCTTCTGTCATGTCAGACTTCTTAGTAAGAAATTTTGATCGTCCAACTAACATAGATATGGGCTCAAGAGTATAATAGTAATCATCAAGAGTGTTGAACATCAACTTACTAGCAGATTGGGGAGGCACAATTGCCAGATCAAAAGCTAAAGTGGAAACCTCAGTAGAGGGTGGAGCAATAGAAGCAGAGACTATAGGTGGTTCTATCGATTTGCTAGATTTATATTGAAGATCTAGAGAATGGGTGATTGAAACATTGAGATTTTTTTGGCTTGGAATAGATTCTGGGGCATGTTGTGGCGCATAACCAACAGCAGAAAACTGACCTTGCAATTTTGGTGAAAAACTCAAGGTATTTGTAGGGTCAATAGTGGAAAATAGCAGATGAGGCATCCCACTAGCCCAAGCTCGATTGATTTCCAACATTTGTTGCCTCAAACTCACAATCTCTTGTTTTAACCTCTCATTTTCCTGACTCTTTGTCTGATCCATGTTTTTACTTTCTATATTCTTGCTGGACATGACTCTTTTTCCTGAATTTGGTGTACTATGAGGGACCAGCCAAAATACCACACACCAACCACCTTAAATTAACTGTATAAGAAATAACAAAGGCGTTTGAATGCAATATTTTTTCAAAAACTCTTTTTCTTTTATCTTCTTTTTAAAAAGATCATCAAACCCCAGAAGGGATGCCTACGTATCTCACTAAGATGAGAATCAGGTGTGCACAGTTCTCAAAGCTGGAGATATAAAGAAACACATTTTCTTGTAATTTGAGAAATGAGAAAGATTTTATTATTATTATTATTATTATTATTATTATTATTATTATTATTATTATCTTTTTTGAATTTAAAGATAATGATAAAAACAAATTTTTTATATTCAAAAATAAATTAATTTATTTTTATATACAGATCGAAAACTCTCATTTTTATTTGTTTAGAAGGAAACACAAATAATTTTTTTTTAATTCACTGAATCCATGAAGGACTGCCTACGTATCTCACTAAGATGAGAATAAGGTGCTCGTAGTTCTTGAAAATTGGAGATACGAAGAAATATACTTTTTTTAAATAAAGAAAAATTTATTTATTTATTAAATAATATATTTTTTCATTTTTGAAAACAACTTTTTTTTTAGTTTAAAAGGAAAGACAACCATTTTTCAAAAGATCACCGAATCCATTGAGGACTGCATACGTATCTCAATAAAATGAGAATCAGGTGTGCGTAGTTCTTGAAAATTATGTCGTACAAAATTTAGCCTCAAGATCCCTAAAGGTTCAGGGCTATTAAGATTTATATATATTTTTTATTTTGTAAAACTTAGCCTCATGATCCCTAAAGATTCTGGTCTATATATATATAAATTGAACTTGAGAATAAGAAAAATAATTATGAAAGTAATCCGATTTTCAAAACATTCCCTAATAAATCTAGGAATATTTTTTCAAAAGATAGGGTTGTACCCCGAAAAAGGCTTCCTATGTATCTCAATTAAGAGTGAGAATCAAACCCTCGTAGTTCATGAAGATAGTAAAACTATGTTACTATAGATTTAAATTTTTTCCTTTCTTTTAAAAATAAAATTTTTCTTTGAACAAAAATGATTCACTAAATGTGAGGATAAATTAATCTCTTGCATTTTAAAGTTGCCTAAAGCCGATCAACAAACAAACAGCCTTCCAAACAAATGTCAAAGAGCACGTAGGATGCATATGTTGGTCTTTATAATGTAGGTCACCTATCCTAGACAGACTCGGCCCCTGTGCCGAGTCCCGCTAAGTCAAATGTATATGATGCAAATAAAGCGGTACGTAATAGGGATAACCAGATTCTGAGTTTTTAGTTCTTCTAAGTTTAAGACTAATAGGGATAGGTGTCTAGATTGGCTTATCCGAGTGGACACTCGAGCCAGGGAGGGACAACTTGGTCGGTAGCAGGGCAACACCGCCTTCATTGCCGATCCAAACCCCGCCTAACATGTGTGACTATATCCTTCACCAGGTGCCTTGACACTCCAGCTATCTAAAAAAAAAGTAGGATTCATGCGTTGGATTCCTTCTATCCTATTTCAGAGACTCAGTAGCACATAAAGCCAACAAATTAAATATCAACAATAATTAAAGTAAGTATAAGTCAATATAAAAAACTCGAATTCTTATTAATCCTCAACAGAGTCGCCAAAGATGTCACACCCCTTTTTTGCTCGAGGGGATTGAGTCGAAGGGTTTTTCCAACTAAAGTGACAGTTTTGAATAGGAATTATTTTATTTACAGAGTCGCCAGAGATGTCATACCCCTTTTTCCGCTCGGAGGGACGAGTCGAAGAGTTTTTCCAATTAAAGTGACAGTTTTCAATAAGGATTATTTTATTTACAGAGTCGCCACTTGGAATTGAGTTATGGTGTTCCAAGTCACCTTTTTGAATCCCTAATCAAAAGGAAATGACTCTTTTTATTGGTCTGCAAAAACAGAAAATCGGATAAGGAATTCTGTTGACCGAGGGGAAGGTGTGAGGCACCCCTCAAGTCCCGTGGTTCTACCACGGTCTCTTTATTGACTTTTACTTAACTTAGACTACTTCGATAAATTGTGTTAAGGCCTAATTTCACTCAATTTTATTATACTGAAAATAGCTACCTATGTCTTTTATGTTAAATAATTCGGTGGAAAATTAATTCTAGAAAAATATTCTCCAAAGTGCATTATTGCATCCTTGAATTTTAAATGTCTCGAAAAGATGCGCACGCTGCATTCTTAATTGAGACGAATATTTTTGAACGTGTCCCAAATTTCCTAGCGTAAAGGCGTTGATTTCTAAGAATCGAGACTATTTTTATTGATTTTATCTTCTTATTTTGTCTCACTTAATTTCTTAGTATTTAATTCCATAATAAAATTGCAAAAAAAAAAATAAAAAAAATCTTTCAAATAACACGTCTAATCGTATTATGACCTTACTTATTGTGAACAAGAAAACAAATAAATACCCTGCATTCAATAATTTAAATATAATTAAATAAACCGTATATAAATCCATCGGAGGAAACGAAAGTTGTATTATTTAAAATCACACGCCACCTTTTTAATCTTGAATGAACATTTTTGAAATTTAGCGTATAAAGACCATAGAAATAATTTGAAAGAATAACTAAAGATACACACTTAATTACACATAATAACATTTTTATTTTTATTATTATTATTATTATTATTATTATTAATACATGTCAATGTTTTAAAAAAAAAAATTGCAAAGTTAACTGTAAAAATAGAATTTTAATATGATCTTTAACCATTCCAAATATACATCAATGAGAATCAGAAAACAGATTTGGATATAACTACTTCAAAGATCAATGCAAAGAACAGTACTAGTAGCACTAAAAATCCTAAAAATAATAATAAAAACTTTAATAATTTGTCAAAAAAAAAAACACTTATAATTTATGAATAGAGTAAGCAACTTCAAAACAATAGATCAGTGTGTGTTTGTGCATTTTTTATTATAATTTTTTTTCAATCCGTTCTTTCCGTGTGCATGGGTTTTGCATGTGTTCAATGTGTGTATGTAAGAAAATACAAAAAAAATATAAAATGGAGGGATCTCCTGTAGAGTGAAGTACATGTGAGTATATATGTCAGTATCCCTTTTCTTTTCTTCTCTTTCTTTTGCAATTATAGAGAATAAATAAATTTACACAAACAAGTAAATTTATATACACAAAAATCTCTACAAGGAATTATTTACATAGTAGTGAGGAGTTTTTATCTAATACAAAAATATGAACATATACTGTAATAATAATTTTGAAAATCCCCTTTTTATTATATTATCCAAATGACAACTCTGGAGATATATAACAATAAGTGAATAAACACCATTTCAACATTTTCATACATGCTTTTTCACAATCAAATTCATAATATAAATGGTACACGATCAAAGAAGAACCTGAAGGATATGAATTGAATAAAAGGTGAGAATATCGTATCTGAAAACTTCAACGTAATTCCAACTTCAATGACTGATTTTTCCCTTTACCCACCTTTCGCTTTGGTTTTTATTTGATACTAATTTTCTAATTTGTTTTTTGATACAGTGTAAAAATCTGATAGATAATGTATGTATGTTTCTTGGGGTTGGGGAGTCCTTAAATAGAAGGATTTTGAGGGGAGTAGTTTAGGTAGTTTAGAATTTAAATTTTGAATTTCTTTTTATTTATTTTCTTATAAATAGGATAATGATCTCATTTTTAATAAATAAATAAATAAATTATATAGAAATAAATAATACTACTAATAATAAAATAAAAAATATTAACTAATTAATTTTTATACTTAAGAAAAATAGAATAAAAATATAACTAATTTAAAATAAAAATATAATTAAGAAAAATAAAATTACTAGCTTATTTATAAAAATTTAAATTAAAAGAAATTTTTTTTTTGTATTATCTTTTTTAAAAAAATTCTTAAAGTGTAACTTTATTTTTTGATTTTTTTTAAAAATAAATATACTAAAAAAAATTAAATAAGAACTAAAGATAATATTTTTACATAAATAAATATTTAATATAAAAAAAAATAGGTCAAAACTCGGGAGGGTCAAAAATCAGTTGTCTACAATCACCATGAGATCGTACCAGACTACATGTCTTTAAGATTAGTTAATGTTTAACTTATTCTCAGCTTGCTGAATATGCAAAATGTTAAATGAAATATCAATTCCATTACATATTATTTGGTATAAGAAAACTACATTGGTAAGGAAAATTTAAATTCCAAGTTATTTCAATATAGTGGAAACACGCTATATTAGTGTAAACCATCTATATCACTTCTCCTTTGGAAGAAATTACAAGTCCTTCTATTGCAACCTTCATGACCAAATCGTCCACCAAAATTTGTACTTGATGAGTTTGTTTCATTAGATTGCTTGTGCCTTCTTTCCTTTGGCCTTCTCGATGGTCTTTGGTATTTTCATAGCAAGACAACTTCATCTTTAATTTCTTTAGGCACAATCCAATCCTTCATATCAGGCATCAAAATTATTTCTACTTCATATGTCTTGATGAGTGTTGCTGGTGTATAGTAATCAGATTAGGACGGTCCCATATCTTTTACGTGTTTGCTCTTCAAAACTACAATGAGGATATGATATCTTATCATGTTGAAACCTTCCACAATTGAATTTTTAATTCTCAAGGTCTACAATGTACCTTTGACCTCCAGCATAGACTGAATGGACATAATCTGATAAAGTCTTAACCAATCACAAAATACTAACAATCAGTGTACATATTCATAAAAATTTAAAATATCTTTATGTGTCAGAAAATAGGGAGTAACGTATCTGACATAGTACGGTCCCTATTAACATAGTTAAAACCCCAAATTATAATATATACAAGAATTGTCGGTGGTATCAGAACTGCAGACACTTTTAATATTTTTTTATGAATGCAAAACACTTGTATTGTAAAAACTATATTCATAAAATCATTCGATCAAATTTTGCACCTTTAAGAACTAGAATATATTCGAACCTCCTTTCGAATTTTGTCTATGTATATGATTCCCTTTCTCTATTTTTGCAATTCCACGCTCCAAATGGTATTTGCGACTGTTCTAGAAATCCTAAAATAGGCAATTCTCGAGCCTTTACAAGATATCCATTGTTTTTATTGGAGCATGAACTCTTGACCACTGTTCATAATCGACATTATATAAATAATCCTTTAATCTACGATCCACTTTGTCAACTTTATCCATAAGATAATCAAAATCATCTTTTCGATAAGCCTTAGCCATAGAGTGATATAAGCCTCTAAGCTGCTCTCTGCTCTACTTAAGTTTGTGAAAACATTCTTCCAATATGTCAAATTCATTCAAAATGAGGAACATTAGGTACAAAATGCTGACAGTCTTAATAATGCTTTTCATTCCAATTAGATACAATACACATATTCTCACACTCTCAAAAATTACTTTTAAACTACTTGAAAAACGACGTACATGAACATTCATTCCCAGAATCTACAACACCATATACTATTAGCAATATGCTAACTGGATCTTTGGTGCACTGGGCTACCCTTTTTTTTTAACCATGGTGTCCGAACTAACTTTGCGCACCTCTACTAAATCCAGAGGATACCTGATACCTTCCAACAATAGCTAATATAAGGCTAAGGCAGATGGGAAGACACCTCAAGCTTTCAAACTACTTCATTGACCGCTAGCCACACTCTCAGGTGCTCATTTTCTACATAATATTAAGTCATGAATATGTAACGACTCGCATTTTGGGCTAGAATGTAGACTGTCATTCCTACTCGTAAATATTCCAAAAGCCTCCCCATTGACTGAGTCTTGACGAGCATTTGAAATTTTGTTTGGATATTATTCCAGTGGCTCACCGTAATTGGGCCGCATTGCGGTAAGAATAGCGATGCAAAGTCCATCACATCGCGGTAGTGGCCAAATTGACATTTGTCCAATTCCAGTGGGTCATCGTGATTTCACCACGTTGTGGTGAACCCCAAAATAGCAATTGTCACAAACTAGTAAGTTACCACGATTTCACCGCATCATGGTGGGTAAGCAATGACACAATCATCGCGTCACAGTAAGCCTTAAAGACGGGATTAGTTCAGTAACTTTTAAGTTCAAGGGCAGTCTCATCTTTTTCCCTATAATTCCTTATCGTATTATTTGAGGATTAAAGCATTTTTAGGGTAGATTATGCCCATTTTTACTGAAAATTATCAAGAACAAAAGAACCCGAACCTCTCTTCCAAAGATCTAGAGCCTATATTCTATGTTCAAGAATTCAAGAAGAGTGTCAAGATTGGAGTTTCAATTCTCAAATTAAACTACTTAAGGTACGTCGGGTTTTTCCTAAACAACATTGGCATGGTGAAATTTTCTTAATCATATTTAAATGTTAGAAATTATGAATTTACAAAGGGGTTTGGATTTACAATTGTAATTATGCATTACGAAACCTTTTTGATAAAATTATTTTGGTCTTGAGGCCTTACCTTAAAATTGATTTTGTTAGTATATATATATGGTTTGAGTATTGAAACTTGGTTTAAGAACATGAAGATTTGTACTCCCTTTCTCGTTAAGAATTATTCGATTGCATATTAAGAAGCATGACATAAATGTCTCTACTATTATCTGTTGACTTGGTTTTGATGATGACTTAAAGAGAAGGCATCTTTCTTAATTACATAAATGAAAGTGATGATTTAAAGAGAATTTCATGATTTGTTACAAGATACTGGACCACCATGTGTTTGTGAATTGAATTGAGGATCTTTGACTCCGTTTCCATGAATTTCACTATACATATCCTCTTATACTATTTGATTAGTTTGGTGGTCTAAAAATAATATTTTGAAAGAGAAGACTGTAACATGATATTGTGTGGCTTAGATATATGACTTGCAAGTCTTGGTATGATGATACCAAAACAGATAATGCCATAACAGACTCAGAATAGAACATAAGTCAGATTTCATTCAGTTTTTCAGAATTTGATTTCAGAAAGAGGCATGTTTAGTAAAGGCTAAAAATGGTCTTAAGAGATATTAGGTGGTTAAACGACGAAGGCACGAGTTCAGATAACTCATTTCCCGAAACTGTGCTTTGTCGATACGGGTTATTATATCCCCAAGAGGGATTACACACTGGCCTAGTGACCTATGATGTATCAATATCAAAAACTTCTACTCTTGCGGTAAACTTGGGTTGAAGGCTTGGCCGCCGAGTTAAGGGCAGACTCTATATAGCCCGTGGGGTCGTAGAAATGTAGGGTGTACCACCTAACTCATAAGTAATACAAAGAATTGAATTGCATTGACAAGATTGTTTTATGATTATCAAAGATTTGCCCATGCATTTTAAACTATATCATGCATGATGTTTCATGACCTGCTCTCATTTAAATATATATATATATATATATATATATATATATATATATATATATATATATATACATTATTTTAGATTGCTTTGCATAATAGTATAATTGTATTGACTCCTTATATTTCAGGATCTGAGGCTCAATCTAGAGGTCCTGCTAAGCCATAGAGTTATTCAGATAGAAGTATGTAGTTCGTAAGCTTCTTTATTTCACAAGGCCTATTTCTTTCCAGATACTTGTTATTTACTTTGGTTTAGGTCTACTAGGGGGCTTGTCCCAGTTTTAGATAGTGTCACGACTCGAACTAGGGCCTGGCCATAACGGACATCCCAAACCATGAAGGTCCGGAACGTCCTTCTCTATCTGGTAATCATGCACAACATTCATATAATAAAACAAGATGCGGAAACATAATCTACTATAGAAACATGGTCAATTCTGAATTCAACATAAGTATGAAAACTGTAAATCAACTACATCTAAATAACATCTGACTTAGTCTGCAAAATCTCTACTACATCAAAATCTGACAACTATCTGAAACTGGGACAAGGCCCCCAGTAGACCAAAACTGAAATAAGTGACATAATCTGAAAAGACAGGCCTTCTGGAATAGAGAAGGCTCACCACTGCACAATCTAATCAGCTTTCTGAATTATCTACTGCTAATCTGGACCCCTAGAATGAGTCTCAGAACTTGAGAGGTAAGAGGGACAGGGTCAATACTGATGTACTGGTACTCATGGCATATCCAAAATAATCATTTATTATTCAACATATATGAGAGCAATTTAAAATAGTTCATAAGTGTATCATATAGTAAGAATTCACATGGGCATTTTAAAGACTATATAAATCATCTCAACTCTGATAAATCTGTGTTATTTCTGCGTTAGGTGGTATACCCTACAACTCTAAAAATTCCATGGGCTATATGGAAACTGCCATTAACTCGGCAACGAATTCCCCTACCCAAGTGTACCGCAAGGGTCAGAGTCTCTGAATCTACTACGCCACATGGCCGTCGCCAGCATATAAGAATAATCTACCCGTATCAGCAAATACGGTTTCATGCTAAGAGTTGCTTGAACTCGCGCCTTCTTTGGGTAACCACCTAACCCTCTTTAAGCCCCTTTTTTAAACTCTATCAAAACATACAGTCTCTGAAAACATACTCTGAAAATATGCTCTGAAAACATAATCTATTATGGCATAAATACATATAGTATTGTCATACCATTTACTTGCAAATCACATCTCTGAGCCATTATTAGTCTATCGTAAATCTCTATTTTCAAAACATAAGTTTTGGAACCACCATTTCAATAATTCAATTCAAAGAAGCTCTTTCTCAAACCTCATGTAAACACATGTAAGGAACTCATCTTTGTCAAGCATTTCAGTAGTACAGTACAAGATGGTCTAGTTAAAGTTCTCAATTCACATGCGATTCTTTATCTTAAACACAAGAACACATTTATATCAAGAAACACCCTCTCAACAATTTCAAATCATGCTCAAATGCTATAATATTGCGAAAACATCTTTCAAATCACAAAACCATAGTCTTTAATTCAATACATGAGAGAGAGTTCATAATTTATGCTCGTAACGATCTTAATTCTCAAATTCCATGCATATACCTATACATGTAAATTTACGGGATAGGACCACAAAGTAACATTAAAACATTCAAAGTACGTAATTTAGAACATAGATTCAAAAACCCCTTTGAAATTCATGCATAAAACTCTAAAAATCATGCTCTAATGGTTTTAAGCCCATGTAGTTTTTAGGATAAACCCCATGTACCTTGACTACGAAGAATAAGGGATGATCCTTGAAGCCTATGGTTTGAGGATTCCAAATCTTCAGTCAATTTTGAAAACCCATAGTTGAATCTTGAGTTTCTTGGAGTAGAAGTATATGAACTAGGGTTTTTAAGGAAAATCTTGAGAATGTCATATATTATGCTTGTAGAGGTCTTAATATACTGTTTGGATGTTTTAAGAGGCTTGGAAAAAGTCCAAATTACCCTTGATAACTTATGAACGAAGTTGGAAAAATTATACTGGGAACCCGATTTTATAGGCCACCACGACGCGCCACTCTCGCGATGGCTCACTAGAAATTGACAAATGGGAAATTGGGATCCTACACGATGCGCCACTATCGTGATGTCCCACTAGAATTTGACAATAGCTAATTAAACCCTCACCGAGTGTCTGTTTTGGACGAATCTTATATCGATAGAATGCTTATTCAGTCATATACGTAATGAAAAATTGAAATCGAAGGAATTCCACAGGAAAATAAGTATAAATCATTCTAGAAACCAATGCTTGATATTTTAGGGATAAAATTTAGCTAAGAAAATCGTTGGGCATTACAATATCCCCCCCTTAGGAACATTCATCCCCGAATGTTACGCGGAATATAGACAGGCATAATTTCAAGCAACTAAGGCATAGAAAGAATAAGGAAAGGATTGTACCTTCCATTTCATCATCCATTGGATCAAAAAGGTTTGGGTATCTAGCTCTTATGTCAACTTCTGATTCCCAAGTCGCTTCTTCAATTTTTTGGTTTCTCCATGACACTTTAACTGAGCCTATCTCCTTGTTCCTCAATCTTCTAACTTGGTGATCGAAAATCTCTACAGGCTCTTTTTCATAGTATAAAGAGTCTGTCACTTTTATTTCTTTGACAGGCAATACTAAAGAATGGTCTCCAATACACTTCTTCAACATAGATATATGAGATACCGGATGAACCGAACCCAAAGTAGCTGGCAATTTAAGCTCATACGCAACTCCACCTATCCTTCTCAGAATCTGATATGGTCCAATATAGCAAGGACTCATTTTACCTTTCTTCCTGAATCACATGACTCCCTTCATGGGGAAAACCTTGAGAATACTAAATCTCCAACCTCAAACTCTAGATTTCTTCTCCTAACATCGGCGTAGGACTTCTGACGACCCTGAGTTATCTTGAGTCGTTCTCTAATAATTTTCACATCCTCTATTTCCTGATGAACAAGGTTATACCCAAACAACTAGGTCTCGCCCACTTCTTCCCACCCTATAGGCAACCTACATCTTCTCCCATACAAGGCCTCAAACGAAGACATCTTAATACTGGCATAGTAGCTATTATTATATACAAACTCTATTAGCAGCAAGTGATCCACCCAACTACCTTTAAAATCACTCACGTAGGCCCTCAATATATCCTCAAGGGTTTGGATGGTGCACTCAGCTTGCCCATCTTCTGAGGGTGGAAAGTCATGCTCAAATTCTCTTGGGTACCTAAACCCTTTTGAAACGATCTCTAAAACTATGAATAAAATTGTGTACCTCTATCAGATATGATGGACACAGGTGTCCCATGCAAATGAACTGTTTCTGCAAAAAACAGCTTGGCATAATCCTCTCCCAAATAATTTATATTGATAGGTAAAAAGTGAGCTAACTTGGTTAACCTATCTGCAATCACCCAAATGGAATCATACTGGTTTTGGGACCTCAGAAGTCCTGTAATGAAGTCTATATTAATCATCTCTCACTTCCACAAAGGCAAAGCTATCTCTTGAGAAGAACTACCTGGCCTCAAATATTTCACTTTAACTTGTTGATAATTCAAACACTTGGCAACATAGTTAGCCACATCACGCTTCATATTATTCCACTAATAAATGGTTTTCAAATCTTGATACATTTAGTAGAGCCAGGGTAAATAATATACCTCGACATGTGAGCTTCATCAATGATTCTCTTTCTCAGACCATCTATATCTGGTACATACAACCTACCTTGATATCTCAAAACACCATCACCACCAATTTCAAAGGAGAATACCTTTTATTGACCCACATATTTCTTGATCTAAATCAAGATAGGATCTTCAACCTGCTTATCTTTGACTTCTGAACAAAGAAAAGATTTAGCTATCTTATGAACAACCACTCCTCCAGCCTCGGAATCCAAAAGTTGCACTTTTAGATCTGCAAGCCGGTGAATATCCTTCACCGTCTCCCTCGTCTCTTCCTCAACATGAGAAAGACTGCCCATAGAGAACCTGCTGAGGGCATCGGCTACCATATTTGCCTTGCCCAGATGATAGTGCAGGTCATGTCATAGTCTTTTACAAGTTCCAACCACTGCCTCTGCTTGAGATTCAATTCTTTCTGCGAGAAAACATACTATAAACTCTTGTGGTCAGTAAATACATCAACATGTACCCCATATAAATAGGGTCGCCAGATCTTAAGTGCAAAAACCATAGCCACTAACTCCAAGTCATGAGTAGGGCAGTTCCGCTCATGCACCTTCAACTACCTAGATTCATAAGTTTCTACCTTACGGTGCTGTATAAGAACACACCCAAGTCCCACTCAGGACACATCACAGTATACAACAAAATCTTCTGTACCCTCTGGAAGAGTCAAAACAGGAGCAGTAGTCAACTTGTCTTTCAACTTCTCAAAACTATTCTCACAAGAGTCAAACCATAAAAACTTTACCTTTTTATGAGACAACTTAGTAAGTGGTAGAGCTATGGAAGAAAGAATCGCGATGAATCTTCTGTAATAACCCGCCAAACCTAAGAAGCTCCGAATGTCGATTAGAGTCATGGGTCTGGGTCATTTTCTCACTGCCTCAAATCTTTTGAGGATCAACCTTTATCATCTCACTAGACACAACATGCCCCAAGAATGCATAAGAATTCAACCTGAATTCACACTTCAAAAATTTTGCATACAACTTATGATCTTTAAGGGTCTGAAGGATGATTTGGAGGTGATTGGCATGGTCGTCCTCTCTCTTAGAATATACCAAAATGTCATTAATGAATACAATAACAAACAAATCTAAAAACTGACGGAAAACCCTATTTATTAGATCTATAAAAGCTGCAGGGGCGTTAGTCAACCCGAAGGACATGGCGAAGAATTCATAATGGTCGTATCTGGTTTGGAAAGCTTTTTTAGGAATATTTGGCTCTCTAACTTTCAACTAGTGATATCCCGAAGGAAGGTTTATCTTTGAAAATCATTTAGCACCCTGAAGTCCCGAAGGAAGGTTTATCTTTGAAAATCATTTAGCACCCTGAAGTTGATAAAAAAGATCATCAATCCTAGGAAGAGAATATTTATTTTTAATTGTGACCTTATTCAATTGGCAGTAATCTATGCACATACGAAGGGAACCGTCTTTCTTTTGAACAAAAAGTACAGGTGCACCCCAGGGAGACATACTGGGGAAGATAAAACCTTTATCTAGAAGATCTGCTAGCTGTTCTTTCAACTCTTTTAGCTTTATAGGAGCCATCCTATATAGCAGAATAGAAATAGGATGGGTATTTAAAAATAAATCAATACCAAAATCTATCTCCCTATCAGGTGGTATTCCTGCAAGATCATCTGGAAAGACTTTCAAGAATTTATTCACTATGGGGACAGACTGAAGAGGAAGACTTTTGACACTAGAATCTTTAACCCGAATAAGATGATACAAGAAACCTTTAGAAATAAGTTTACGGGCCCTGAGATAAGATATGAAGTGCCCTCTAGGTGCTAGAGAATGTCCCTCCCATTCTATCACAGACTCATTCGAAAAAGAAAAGTGACTCTTCAGGTCCTATAATTCAAGGTGGCATAGCATGAATAGAGCCAGTCCATCCCTAAGATGGCATCAAAAACAACCATATCAAGTTCTATGAGATCTGTCTCAGTATCTCGGTTAAAAATAAACACAACACAATTTCTATACACCCTCCTAGCCATAATAGAATCTCCCACTGGAGTGGAAACCAAAAAAGGTTCAGCAATCACATCGGGCTCAAACCCAAAAACAACAGCCACGTATGGGGTCATATAAGACAAGGTAGACCTGGGATCAAGTAATACATACACATCACCAGAAATGATTTGCAATGTATTGGTGACTACATTTGCTGAGGCCTCTGCGTCCTAGCGGTTGGTCAAAGCATACAACTGTTTCTGATCGTTTCTAGTGCATGAAGTGACACCCTTCTGAGGTGGTGGTGTAGATGAATTCGCCTGCGACTTTGCTCCTCCAACATTACTCTTTGCTGCCAGATAGTCTCTCTGGATATGGCCTGGCTGGCCGCATGAATAACAAACCAAAGGCAAACTGACATCTCCCTGGATAATTCCTTCCGTATCTCCTACAGCGCAGGTAGGAATGAGAGGTCTGGGCTACACTTCTCTGTGACTGCGTACCCTGTATCCTCGGCCTCTGACTAGACTAAAAATTTTGGGTGCGCTGCTCAGCTGTGGGCCTAGACACTAGAACACTAGCTGCCAACTATGCATTACCCCAATTCTTTTTTTGTGCCATTTGTCGCCCCAATTACCATTTTGCTGCTGACTATGACTTTAGTTTATTACTCTAGCTCTCTTTGCCTGCCTGTCCTTTTCCCTAGATTCGACTATCTTCTTCTTCTCCTCCTCAACTTGCTGCATGTGGACTAACAGTTTAGCAAAGTCTATATCCCTATTCAGCATATCTCCCTGACACTCAAGCACCAGATTATCTAAAAGGCCGAAAGCAATCTTTCTTATTTGGGCCTTTATACTACTCATTATCTCAAGAGCATAACGGGCCAGCTGGTTAAACTTGAAAGTATACTCCTGAATACTCATCTTACCCTGCTTAAGGTTCATGAACTCCTTTACTTTAGCTTTCCTCAGCTCCAGAGGAAAGAATCTGTCAAGAAAAGCTTCCATGAACTTATCCCAAACTGTGGGCTCAGCACTGTCACCCTTTACATTTTTCCACTCGTTGTACCAGTAGTTCGATACATTAGCTGGTATACTACTAGATCAATACCCTCAACCTGATCAATATGCATTGCTTTGAAAATCTTCTCCATTTTGTCTATGAACTCCTGTGGGTCCTCTTCTACCTTAGCGCCAGAGAACTTGGGCGGGTTCATTCTCATAAACTAGCCCACTCTAGTAACTTCAGAAGTAACAGATGCAGACCAGCATCCTTTAACCTCCGAGTCATTACGGCTACCGGTTGTGCAAGCATGTGAATAGACTGTCTGAATTCAGCACTAGAAACTTCTCCGTCACGAGGCTGAGTGCGACTGGCCCCGTCCGAGAAGCTATGAGAGGATTGGTTGGTACAGGAGGTACTTCCAGAGTAGGAATAGGTTCTGGGGTATGAGCTCTATTACAGGTCTGTATCCCATGGGTGGGACAGACTTCATTATCCTGAGCATTAACGTTGGTGTGACGGAGAGGCATCGCTGGTTTTTTGAAAAGTAAGAGGTCATTGATTAGGGGACAGATTAGACTCTGAAGCACAAACTAAATCACAAAGAAGAGAAATGTTCTTAAATGCATAGTAGCCTCCTGCTTATAAGTGTGGAATGCTATACACCTATAACAAGACTCTACCCGATGCGATTTCGCAGACACCCTGGGACCATGAACCATGCTCTGATACCAAGTTTGTCATGACCCAAACTAGGTCCTGGCCGTGATGGACATCCTGAACCATGAAGGCCTGGAATGCCCTTCTCTATCTGGTAATCATGAACAATATTCATATAATAAAAGAAGATACAAAAACATAATCCGCTACAAAAACATGGTCCATTCTGAATTCAACATAAGTATTGAAACTGTAAATCAACTACATCTAAATAACATCTGACTCAATATGCAAAATCTCTACTACATGAAAATCTGACGACTGTCTAAAACTGGGACAAGCCCCCTAGTAGACCAAAACTAAAATAAGTGACATAATCTGAAAAGACAGGCCTTGTGGAATAGAGAAGGCTTACCACTGCACAATCTGATCAGCTGTGTGAATTATCTACTACTAATATAGACCCCTAGACTGAGTGTCAGAACTGAGAGGTAGGGGGAAGGGTCAATACTGATATAATGGTATGCGGAGCATATCCAAAATAATCATTTATTATTGAACATATATGAGAGCAATTTAAAATAGTTCATAAATGTATCATATAGTAAGAATTCACATGGGCATTTTAAAGACTTTGTAAAAATCATCTCAACTCTTAGAAATCTATGTTACTTCTATGCTGGGTGGTATACCCTACAACTCTAAAAAATTTCATGGGCTATATGGAAACTGCCATTAACTCAGCAGTGAATCCCTCGACCCAAGTGTGTCGTAAGGGTTGGAGTCTCTGAATCTACTACGCCACACGGCCGTTGCCAGCATATAATAATAATCTACCCGTATTACCAAATACAGTTTCAGTCTAAGAGTTACTTGAACTCGCGCCTTCTTTGGGTAAACACCTAACCCTCTTTAAGGCATTTTTTAAAACTCCATCAAAATATACAGTCTCTGAAAACATACTCTGAAAACATGATTTGAAAACATAATCAGTTATGGTATAAATACATAAGGTATCATCATACCATTAACTTGCAAGTCACATCTCTGAGCCATTATTATTCTATCGTAAATTTCTGTTTTCAAAACACAAGTTTTGGGACCACCATTTCAATAATTCAATTCAAAGAAGCTCTTTCTCAAACCTTATGTAAACATATGCAAGGAACTCATCTTTGTTAAGCATTTCAGTAGTACAGTACAAAGTAGTCATGTCAAAGTTCTCAATTCACATACAGTTCTTTCTCTTAAATACAAGAACACATTTATATCAAGAAACACCCTCTCAACAATTTCAAATCATGCTCAAATGTTATAATATTGCAAAAACATCTTTCAAATCACAAAACCATAATCTTTAATTCAATACATGAGAGGGAGTTCATAATTTATGCTCTGAACGATCTTAAATCTCAAATTCCATACATATACGTATACATGTATATCAATTTAGAGGATAGGACCACAAGTTCAAAATGATAGTAACATTAAAACATTCGGAGTACGTTATTTAGAACATAAATTCAAAAACCCCTTTGAAATTCATGCATAAAAATCTAAAAATTATGCTCTAATGGTTTTAAGCCCATGTAATTTTTAGGATAAACCCCACGTACCTCGATTACGAAGAATAAGGGATGATCCTTGAAGCCTATGGTTTGAGGATTCCAAATCTTCACTCAATTTTGAAAACCCACGGTTGAATTTTGAGTTTCTTGGAGGAGAAGTATATGAACTAAGGTTTTTATTTTGAGGAAAATCTTGAGAATGTCATATATTCTGCTTGTAGAGGTCTTAATATACTGTTTGTACGTTTCAAGAGGCTTGGAAAAAGTCCAAATTACCCTTGTTAACTTTTGAACAAAGCTGGAAAAATTAAACTGGGAAACTGATTTTATGGGCCACCGCGACGCGCCACTATCGTAGTGGCTCACTGGAAATTGATGAATGGAAAATTAGGATCCTTCACGATATGCCATTATCGTGATGTCCTACTGAAATTTGAAAATTTCTAATTAAACCCTCTTCGTGGTGCACTAAACACCAGAATGACGATGTTTTACGACTAGCACATAAAATAGCCATAACTTCTTCACTGAGTGTCTGTTTTGGACAAATCTTATATCAACGGAAATCTTATTCAGTCATCTACGTGATGAAAATTTGAAATCTAAGGTATTATACAGGTAAATAAGTATAAATCATTCTAGAAACCAATGATTGATATTTTAAGGACAAAATTTAGCTAAGAAAAACTTTGGGGCGTTACAGATAGTTTGATAGTTTCATATGTAATAGAAATTTTGTAGACAGAAATAGATATTATCTAGATATTAATTTACTTATTTTTGTATTGTTAAACAGAATTCAGATTTTAACCATGATTCCATTTGTGGTTTTCATATTTATCTTTATTGTTATGAATGGTGTTCATGAGTACTAGACAGAAAGGGGTGCCCGAGTCTATTAGTTTAGGATGCTCGTCAGAGCCAGGGTCACAACTTGAGTTATGAAAAACTTGGTATCAGAGAATGATTCATGGTCCCAGGGTATCTGCGAAATCTTATCAAGTATAATCTTGTTTATGGGTATGTAGTTCACCACACTTAGAAAAGCTATCATGCCTCCTTGTCAGTCTTATGATCAGAATGCCCAAATAGAAAATGTCTGTCCTACCCACGCGATGAGGACACATAATAGGGTTCATACTTCTAAATTTGTTACTACTTCGGGAACCTCTCCTATTCAAACCAGTCCACCCAGGGCATGTAGGGTTCCCCGATGTGGGACTAACCAGACCCAGCCTCGCTAGAGAGATATATAAAATACTGAGTTCAAGCAGTCGGTGCATATGATTGCACAGTTGATGGCTTCACAGACCCGATGATTAGAGGATGTTGGATCTGTATTTGGTTCATCCGAGACTACATGGGTAGGTCAGTTTATGAGGAATAACCCACCTAAGTTTATAGGTGCAAAGGTAGAAGATGATCCATAAGATTTCATTGATGAAATGGAGAAAATTTTTGAGTGATGCATATAGATGAAGTGAAACGGGTTGAACTAGAGGCTTATCAATTGAAGGAGGCAGCAAATCAGTGGTACTATGAATGGGAAGATTTGAGGGGTGAAAATACTGAGCCTTCTATGTAGGGCAAATTTGTGGAAGCTTAACTGGACCAATTCTTTCCCCACGAGTTGCGGTAGTCCAAGGCTGAAGAGTTCATGAATTTGAAATAGGGGAATATTAGTGTAAATGAGTACACCCTGAAATTCAATCAACTCCCCCATTATGCTCAAGAACTAGCGGGAAACATGAGGGCTGGTATGATGAAGTTTCCATCCGGTCTTTTGGATGACTTGGTGTTGGAGTGCAAAGGGGAAATATTGAACAGAGATATGGACTTCTCCAAATTGTTCATTCATATGCAGAAGGTTGAGGAGTAGAAAAGAAGGGTTGCTGAAGCAACAAAGAAGGATACATTGGGCAAAAATGCTAGAATAACAGTCAACCGCATGGTGGTAATTGAGGTAACAAGTGGAATATGAAAAGGTTTTGGGGCAATGTTCAGCCTGCATCTAACACACCAGCACCCATACCTTCAGTTGACCGATGATATCAAAATTTTTAGCCTAGCCATGGACCCAGAGCGCAGGGTAACCACTCCCAAGGAAGTGTGGCTCAACTGTATTGGACCTTTCCATGGTGTAAGACCTGCGGTAAACATCACCCAGGGATGTGCCAAGTGGGCAGGTTGGTATACTATATATGTGGTTAGTCGGGCTATTTCCAGAGATTTTATCCTTCCGCTAGAGGAACTTCGATGGTTCTAAGTCCCAAGAAAACTCCTCCATGCCACCACTACCTCCAAAAGGTTCTACTTCAGCTACCGTGAGTGGTCATAACTGGTTATATACCTTGTCCAATCACCAGGATATAGAGGTATCACCAAATGTAGTCACAGGTATGTTATAGATTTTCTCCTGTAATGTATATGTGCTACTTGATTCCGGATCTACCTTGTCTTATGTGACCCCTTATGTGGCTATTGGTTTTGGTTTTAAACCTAAAAATATTCCTGAACCCTTTTCTATCTGCACTCCTGTTGGTGACTCTGTTGTGGCTAAAAGAGTGTACAAAAATTGTATAGTGTCTGTTTGTAGTCATAATACTGTGGCAGCCCTTATAGATCTTGACATGATTGACTTTGATGCTATCTTGGGAATGGATTGGCTTCACTCGTGCTACGTCGTCCTAGACTGTCGAACTCAGAGGGTTACTTTCTCTTTTCTAAATAAACCTGTGATAGAGTGGGAGAGGTATTCTTTAGCACCTAAAGGGAAGTTCATATCTTACCTTGGATCCCATAAGCTTATTTCTAAAGGTTGTTTGTACCATCTTATTTCGGTTAAGGTCAACTATCAAAAGCCCTTCTTTTCAGTCCGTCCCGATGGTTAATGAATTTCTAAAAGTCTTTCCCAATAAACTTCAAGGGTACCACCTGATAGGGAGATAGATTTTGGAATTGACTTCTTGTCGGATACTTGTCCTATTTCTATTCTGCCATACAGGATTGCTCCTACAGAATTGAAAGAGTTGAAAGAATAGTTAAAAGATTTTTTGACAAGGGTTTTATTCGTTCTTGTGTTTCTCCCTGGGGTGCACCTGTACTCTTCATTCGTAATAAAGATGGTTCCCTTCGTATGTGTATAGAATACCATTAGCTAAATAAGGTCTCTGTTAAGAACAAATACCCTCTTTCCAGAATTGATGACCTCTTTGACCAACTTCAGAGTGCTAGGTGTTTCTCTAAGATAGAATTTCATTCGGGGTATCATCAATTGAAGGTTAGGGAGACAAATATTCCTAAAATATCTTTCTGAACCTGATATAGCCATTATGAATTCCTAGTTATGTCCTTTGAGTTGACTAACGCCCCTGCATGGACCTAATGAATAGGGTGTTCTGTCAGTTTCTAGATCATTTGTCATAGTTTTCATTAATCATATTTTGATTTATTCTAAGAGTGAGGAGGATCATTCCAATCACCTCTTAATTATTCTTTAGACCCTCAAAGATCATAAGATGTATGCAAAATTTTCCAAGTGTGAATTCTGACTTAGTGCTATTGTGTTCTTGGGGCATATTGTGTTTATTGAGGGAATTAAATTTGATCCCCAAAAGATTGAGGCAGTGAGAAAATGGCCCAGACCTATGACCCCAACCGATATTCAAAGCTTTTTGGGTTTTTGCAGGGTATTACAGAAGGTTTGTAGAGAGTTTTACTTCCATAGCTGCTCCACTTACTAGGTTGACATTGAAAAAGGTGAAATTTGTTTGGTCTGACTCTTGTGACAGTAGTTTCCAGAAGTTGTAAGACGAGTTGACTACTGTACCATTTTTCACTCTTTCAAAAGGTATAGAGGGTTTTGTGGTATATTGTGATGCATCTTGGGTAGGACTTAGGTGTGTACTTATCCAGCATGGCAAGGTGGTAGCTTATCCATCTAGACAGTTAAAGGTGCATGAGCGAAATTACCCCACCCATGATTTGGAGTTAGCAACTGTGGTGTTTGCACTTAAAATTTTTCGGCATTATCTATATGGGGTACATGTTGATATATTTACTGACCACAAAAGTTTACAGTATGTTTTCTTACAAAAAGAACTGAATCTCAGACAGAAGTGTTGGTTGGAACTGTTAAAGAATTATGACATGAGCCTGCACTATCACTTGGGCAAGGTGAATGTGGTGGCCAATGGCCTCAGTAGATTATGTATGGGTAGTCTTTCTCATATTGTGGAAGGAAATAGGGAGATGGTGAAAGATATTTGTCGCCTTGCAAATCTAGTGGTGTTACTTCTGCATTTCAAAGATAGAGGAGTAGTTGTGCATGAAATAGCTAAATCTTCCCTATGTGGGTAAGTTAAGGAGAAACAGGCTGAGGATCCCATGTTGATGCAAATTAAGAAAGATATGGGTCAATAGAAGGTGATGTCTTTTGAAATTGGCAGTGATGGTATTTTGAGGTACCAAGGTAGGCTGTGTGTATCGAATGTGGATGGTTTGCAAGAGAGGATACTCGATGAGGCTCACACTTTGAGGTATGTTATTCATCCAGGCTCTACTAATATGTACCATGATCTTAAAGCTATATATTGGTGGAATAATATGAAGCGTGATGTTGATAATTTTGTTTCCAAGTGTTTGAATTGCCAACAAGTTAAAGTGGAACATTTGAGACCAGGTGGTACTACCCAAGAGATAGATTTGCCTATGTGGAAGTAGGAGATGGTAAATATAGACTTCATCACGGGACTTCTAAGGCCCCGAAACCAATATGATTCCATTTGGGTAATTGTGGGTTGGATGACCAAGTCAACTCACTTTTTTCTGTGAGGCAAAACTATTTGGGAGATGATTATGCCAAGCTATACATTGAGGAAATAGTTCGCTTGCATGGGTCATCTATATCCATTAGATCCGATCAAGGTGCGCAGTTCTCTTCATAATTTTAGCGATCTTTTCAGAGGGGTTTAGGTTCCCAAGTGAACCTGAGTACTGCATTCCACCCTCAGATTGATGGACAAGCTGAACGCACCATTCAGACCCTAAAGGATATGTTGAGGACCTGTATAATTGACTTCAAGGGTAGTTGGGTAGATCATTTTTCATTGATAGAGTTTGCCTATAATAATACCTACCATGCCAGCATTAAGATGTCGCCTTTTAAAGCACTTTATAGGAGAAGATATAGATCACTGATTCGATGGTATGAAGTAGGTGATACATGGTTGTTGGGACTGATCTTGTTCATCAGGCAATGGAGAAGGTGAAAATCATTAGAGAACGACTTAAGAAAGCTTAGAGACATCAGAAATCCAACGTCGATGTTATAAGGAAGAAGCTGGAATTTGAGATTGGTGCTTGGGTGTTTTTAAATGTCTCCCTTATAAAATGAGTCATGTGATTTGGGAAAAAAGAAAAGTTGAGTCCTCGCTATATAGGACCGTATCAGATTGTGAGAAGGATAGGTGGGGTTTCTTAGGAGTTAGAATTGCCTGTAATTCTGGCTTTCGTTCATCCCGTATTTCATGTGTCCATGTTGAAGAAGTGAATTAGTGATCATTCCCTAGTGTTGCCTGTAGAGGAGATTAATGTGAAGGACTCCTTGTTATACGAGGAAAAACCTGTTGAAATCTTGGATCGCCATGTTCGAAAATTGAGGAGTAAGGAAATAGCTTGAATCAAAGTGATGTGGATAAATCAAAAAATTAAGGAGGCTACATAGGAGTTGGAAGATATTATGCGTGTGAGGTACCCAACTCTTTTCATGACCATGGATAGTGATTTAGAATGTACAAATCCTATACTACTCCTTTTCCTTCATTTAATTCTTGCAATTGTGCTTGTTGTATCCCGAGTTATCATTCGGGGACGAATGATCCCAGAGGAGGGGGGGTTAATGTAACGACCCGCATTTCAGGCTAGAATGTAGATCGTCATTCCTACCCATAAAAATTCCAAAATCCTCCCTATTGATTGAGTCTTGATAAGAATCTGAAATTTTATTTGGATTTTATTCCAGTGGCTCACCGCAATTAGGTCGCATCGCAGAGAGAATAGCGATGCGAAGGCTATCACATCGCGGTAGTGGCCAAATCTATGTTTGTCCAATTCAAGTGGGTCACTACTATTGCACCATGTCATGGTGAGACCCAAAACAACAATTGTCAAAAATTGGTAAGTCACCGTGATTCCACCGCGTCGCGGTGTGTATCATGATTACAGGATCACCGTAAGCCTCACAGACGGGATTAGTTCAGCAACTTTTAAGTCTGAAGGCCGTCTTATATATTTACCTAAAATTCCTAACCATATTATCTGAGAATGAAAACATTTTTAGGGCAGATTATGACAATTTTTACTAAAAATTATTAAGAACAAAACGAACCCTAACCTCTCTTCCAAAGATCTAGAGACTATATTCTATGTTCAAGAATTCAAGAAGAGTGTCAAGATTGGAGTTTAAATTCTCCAATTAAACTACTTAAGGTATGTGGGGTTTTTCCTAAACTTCATGGGCATGGGGAAAGTTTCTTAATCATGTTTAAATGTCAGAAATTATGAATTTACAAAGGGGTTTGGATTTATAATTGTAATTATGCATTACGAAACCTTTTTTTATAATATTGTTTTGGTCTTGAGGCCTTCCCTTAAAATTGATTTTGTTATTATATATGTATGTGGTTTGAGTGTTGAAACTTTGTTTGTGAACATGAATATTTATACTCTCTCTCTCGTTATGAATTATTCGATTACATATTGAGAAGCATGACATAAATGTCTTTACTATTATATGTTGACTTGGTTTTAATGATGACTTGAAGAGAGGGCATCTTTCTTAATTACATAAATGAAAGTGATGATTTAAAGAGAATTGCATTGTTTGTTACACGATACTTGACCACCATGTGTTTGTGAATTGAATTGAGGATCTTTGACTCTGTTTTCATGAATTTTACTATACATATCCTCTTATATTGTTTGATTAGTTTGGTGGTCTGAAAATAATATTTTGAAAGAAAAGACTATAACATGATATTGTGTGGCTTAGATATATGACTTGCAAATCTTGGTATGATGATACCGAAACAGATAATGCCATAACAGACTCAAAACAGAACATAAGTCAGATTTCATTTAGTTTTTCAGAATTTGATTTCAGAAATAGGCATGTTTAGAAAAGGCTAAAACTGGGATTAAGAGATATTAGGTGGTTAATCGAAGAAGGTATGAGTTCAGATAACTCATTAACCGAAATCGTATTTTCTGATATAGGTTATTATATCCCCAAGAGGGATTATACACTGGCCTAGTGCCTTGTGGTGTATCAAAATCAGAAACTCCAATTCTTGCGGTAAACTTGGGTTGGGGGATTGACCGCCTAGTCAAGGACGAACTCCATATAGCCCGTGGGGTCATAGAATTGCAGGGTGTACCACCTACTTAGAAGTAATACAAAGAATTTAATTGCATTGACAAGAATGTTTTATGATTATCAAAGATTTCCCCATGCATTTTAAATTATACCATGCATGATGCTTTATGACCTACTCTCATTTATTATATATATATATATATATATATATATATATAAATGTATTATTTTGGATTTATCTGTATACCAGTACAATTGTATTGACCCCCTATATTTTAGGGTCTAAGGCTCTGTCTAAAGGTCCTGCTAAGCCGTGGATTTATTCAGACAGAAGTGTGCAGTTGGTGTGCCTTCTTTATTCCGGAAGGCCTGTTTCTATCCAAATACTTGTTATATACTTTGGTTTAGGTCCACTGGGGGCCTTGTCCCAGTTTCAGATAGTTTTATAGTTTCGTATGTAATAGAGATTTTGCAGACTGAAACAGATATTGTCTAGATGTTGATTTACTTACTTCTGTACTATTAAATAGAACTCAGATTCTAACTATGATTTCGTGTATGGTATTCCGCATTTTTTTCTTTATTGTTATGAATGGTGTTTTG
This sequence comes from Capsicum annuum, assembly GCF_002878395.1. Classification (NCBI taxonomy): domain Eukaryota; kingdom Viridiplantae; phylum Streptophyta; class Magnoliopsida; order Solanales; family Solanaceae; genus Capsicum; species Capsicum annuum. The sequence continues at coordinate 30,782,715 of NC_061116.1, forward strand.
GGGGATGGGGATCCTTGGTTTGTTGATTATACTTAATTTTTGTGGATGTTGCTTCTTTGTTACTTTATTATGTTGCTCTTCTTTTGGTTTACGGTCCTTTGTCTTGATCCGGGGATCTATCAAAAACAGCCTCTCTACTCCTTCGGGGGTAGTGGTAGGGACTGCATATATTTTACCCTCCCCATACCCCACTGTTCGAGAATATACTGGGTTTGTTGTTGTTGTTATGAATGGTATTCATGAGTACAGACAAAAAGGGGCACCCGAGTCTATATGGTTTGGGATGCTTATCGCGGCCAGGGTCCCGACTCGGGTCGTGATAGAATAGTTCAGTTAACGCTTTTGTAAAATAACTATATTCCAAAATAGTCTTTTCCCTCAACTATATCCAGACATGAGTAGTTACATATGATATACAAAAATTCAAGACATTCCAAAGAAGAAAATGAACAAATCTTCTAGACTACTTGTTTTTTACTATAGGTGCACAAATTGAATGAAAGTCATGTGATAACAATATATAGGTCCAGACCTTACCTCTCCCTTAAAAAGGAGGAGAGGTTGTTTCCATCTTTCCAGTAGACCCTTGGCTCCATAACACAACAAAAGAATAAGGAAGGAAATAGCAAAAGGTGTTTTAGGATTTATCTGTAGCAACTAAAGCTGAAGAATCGACGAAAGGGAAATGTATCCCGTACTCCGTACATGCGCTATTCAAAGAAAATTACATTAGTTTTAGTATATGGAAAAATAAAAAAAATAAGTTAATCCATTTTACGTGACACTATTTTATTTATGGATTAACTTATTTTTTTCCATATAATTAAACCAGTGTAATTTTCTTTGAATAGCGCATGTATAGAGTACAGGATACGTACAGTGCTCGAGACCTTTTACACAAGTGCATGGTAGTTAAATACAATTCCAATAATTCTCTATCATAATTGCAAATATGACCCGAATGATGGACTTGAAGCTTGTCTTCTCTCGTCATATCTTCAGCATATTGCTTAATCTTCCTAGCAAAATATTCAAGTCTATTGTCGCCGACAAGATTGATAACTTTGCATGAACCAATATCATCGAAACAAGGCAGAATCACCTTAATCACACCAAAACTATGCAATTTTAATTGGTTAAGCATGGGAAAAGATTCCTCTCCAACCTCCCACTTAGGAAGGTTTAGTTCCTTCAATTGCCAAAATTTGATATTGTCAAAGAAGTCCCCATGTTCCATTCTCATCCCAGGATGATTGTGTTACTAAGACACATCTGTCATGACCCGAGCTGAGGCCCTGTCCTCGACGGGCATCCCAAACCACGAAGGCCTGAGAATCCCCTTAGCATGCAATCATAAGCATAATTCATATGTAAATCAAAGTATGGAAGAAAACTGAAAATTCAATGGAAATTTATAGTACAAACGGTGTCAACAACTATGACTCTACAATACTCAACTCTCGTCTACGAAGCCTCTAATGAAAACTAACTATCTAGACCGGGACAAAGCCCCCGGTTGGACCATATATGAAAGACTCCACATATAAGTAAATGCCTCCCAAAAGATGGATGACTCACCCATTTATGTCATATCCCAAGTGGTATAGTGATATGATGGACCATGGGACTATACTGCAGTAGCTGAAATGTAGGGGGTCAATACACAAAGGTAATGGTACATAGAACAATCCAAAAATAAAATATATTTTTATACAACTTAGATGAGAGCATTTCATAAAAAATGTCAGCATAAAACAATGTAAAATACATGGGTATAATTTGATAAGCTTAAAAACATTTCCTTGTAATCATGAGATTGCTATTACCCCGCACGTGAGCATACCGTAGGATTCCCCCATGTGAGATGTCATAATTATCCTCCCATGTAGGGTAAAATATCATAAGTTCCACAACGGCATAATACGGTTTTGGGCTATGATTTATCTGAACTCGAGCCTTCTTCGGGTAACCATCTAACTCTCTTTAAGCCTAATTTTAGTCCCTTAAAACCTTGCTTTATTTTTTTCAAACATTCAATAGTTATTCCGTTAAGGGCATATCATCACTGGGTATCGTCATACTCAGACTTACTAGTTATTCATATCAATATCAAATCTATAATCCATCACATTCAAAATATGTAAATAACCACTAAAAGATTTATCAAATTACAAGAGAGTTCTTATTATCAAAATCATATGAAGAATTATTAAAAACACTCCCTTGACAAGGCTTTAACACGTGGTGGTCAATTCATTTAGTCAACACACACATTTCTTTCAGTTAAGACACAAAAGCCTTTAGCATAAGAAATACCCCTTTTGAAAGCGTGCAAACGACAATGCATAATGGTTAAAGAGGCGTTTAAACTCAAGAAGCGACACCATTAATAAAACAGCCCCAACTTACTTATATAAAAATCTCATGATTAGAAAGGGGCTCATAAATTATTCTCTCAAAAAACAATTACCAATTCCTACCATGCAAAGTCCATAAATTTTGTCATGGGGAAAAGGAAATTTTATAATTTACATTCGTAAATCACCTTTCGAATTCAAATCACATATGCACGAGATTATAAATTAATTTTTGGGAACAAACCCCCATGACAATTATGTACTTTCATCAAATTTGATTCACGATGCATGTTCTTAAAACAATTTCCCAAAACTCAATTCATATACATACATATATAACTTTAAAGCTTCTTAAAATCGTAAAACCTATACCCGTGAGATTTAGGATAGCCTCACGCAACTTAAGCTTCTTTATTGATAAAGAAAACTTGAATTCCTTGTTTTCTTAAGGAAGAGTTTGGATTTGTTCTTGGGGAAAGGGAAGGTTTAGGTGAGTTGATTTTGATAAGATGGGCAAATAATGCCCTTTTAGGTGATATAAATTGTCCTTTGGAAGTTTGGCGTTGAGGTGAAAGGACCAAAGTACCCTTTGACCCTTATGAAGCAGAAAAAGTGAACGTGCGCCCTTTAGTTTGGTGAAATAGACCCTACAAATCCCGCTCTATCCCGAAGGAATAACCCCTGTGGCGCGGGCTTATCACTGCCCTTATTGCCTCTCATGAAAAAGGATATAACTTTTCGCTCGAGTATCGGATTAAGGTGAAATTTGTATCATTGGAAAAATGACTAAATTATGTACAATTTGATAGGTCTTGAGATGAAAAATTCCACATATATAAAAAGTTATACATGCTCAAAGTTGACCCTTGTAGAATCAAATATCAAACTTTGGACGAATCAAAGGCTCTTAGCTCAAATTTGTTCTAATTGATTCCTTTGAACATTTTCACTTCGAAAGCACTTTCCACAATAGGATAAAGATAATTACACATGAATTAAAATATAAATCATGGATTTAGAGTTTGTACGTGTAGGAATGATGGTTTGATTTCTAGCTCAAAAATGTCGGGTGTTACATTATCTCTCCCTTCGGATCACTCATCCCCGAATAATGGGTAGGAACTTGTTGAAGCTCTAAAAGTATGGAATAAAGAACGTAATCTTGCATTGAACACTTTTCCTCAACAAAATAGCCAAAGGCATCAAAATCGCTTCATGATAACCCCTAGTGAAATAAGTAAGTACGAAGCGTGAGAGAATAAGAATTGACATAGAGATGATCTTGTACATGAATTCTAGGGATCATAATCATAACAACATAAGGCATGAGTTTATTTGATGATAATAGGCCTGATTTACATTGGTACGATTATTAAAGGAGACTTCGAGGGAAATAGAAATAGACACGTTCTCTATCCTACAAGATACAACAAATAGATTTAAACTTTGAGATACTACTCGTCTCTGCCCAAACTATAGATAAAATATTTTTTCATTTATAACTTACAATTCTCCTATCACATATCTAACCACAAGAGTTCGAGTTGTACTGCATAATACTCCTATGTTGAAGCCTAACTCGGAGAAAAGAGGTGCTAGATTAAGCTATAGGACCCCATACTCTATATTCCTTTAAGAATATTACTTCATATTATCATTATAATCAACACCCCCAGGCTTAAAATCAAGGGATAACAACCACATAATACATTGGTTTGCACTTTCATTAATCACCACATTCAAGACTATCATTACTACACCCACTTCATGGATCTTCCCACTAAGTCCAACAAATTCAATCACTCTCACAAAGGTTTTCGTCACAATCTCCTTCTTCCCCCCCCCCCCCCTTCACCTATAAACTTAGCTATGGAAATTACTTCAAAATTTTCATATTCAAGAACATCTACTCCCATACCTAAGTCATTACTATGCTTCCATAACCACTATCATACTAACATGTGGAGGGTCATTAAGGGACCCGAGCATAAGCATCATGAATGGGAGTACCACTATTCGATTATGACTTATACTTATTACACTACTCAAGATAGGATATGTGGTGAAGATACGACATAATAGACACCAAGTTCTTCATATATCAAGTGCCTGGATCATGAGTAGAGAGTCGTTCGGCATAAACACAACACAACATGAGTTCTTAGGACAAAACACAGTGAGAAACATGAGCACATACATCATGAGTCGTATAACATAAGGCTGAAATTTATGAAGTCAACGATTGAGACAAGGATTTCTACTTGGAGCTATTGCTTCTCATTTAAGAACTGAACATGGTCATGAGTTTGCATGAACCTTATCACTTTGCCTAATCCTGACATAAAATGAATCAGTAATATATAGAAAGCACAATTTCTTAGAACTAAGCATGACATAAGACATGGACTTTTATGGATCATGAGCATCATAACATAAAGCCTGAATACATGAAAGACTGTATTTACTAAAACATCATTCCTTCTAGTTTGGAGGTCGGAACATGACATGACTTACATAGAGAACTTAGACCTTAGACATAGACAAGACTTAAATACATGAGACATAGGTAGAATGACCTCATAAATTGAAGTAGGTAGAGTTTGCTTGAATAGGAATAGATTTATCATGACTTTTCCCTAAAACTTGCCACTATGAGAAAATTCAACAACTAGCTTAGTTCGTCATCTCCCCCTTAGATCAAAGTTACAATCCTAGAATTTAAGACATATTCTCCCATTAAATCTAGCCACAACTTTCAACACAAAAAAGGGATATCACCATACACATAAATGTTAAAATCCCCCTGATAAACTATACTCTGAAGGCCTTGTTTTCTGGAAATGCTACTCTTAACTTTGGCTACCCTCTATAGCCATCACCCTATAACTCCCATTTTCATGAACATATACATCTACACATCTTATCACATAAAAATTCATTATCCTATACTTAATTTACTAGCATTACACCTCTAATCACATTCTCTTATAATTTAACAAAGTTTTTTTAAAAATGAGAACGAGAGCTCACATCATCTATCTCTATTTCTACCAATTCAGCTACGAAGAACACCATATAGTAGCTCTCTAGACTTCACCATACAAAGAAATTCAAGAACATAAAATAGATAAACATGACTCTTATACACATAAAACCCTATCTAATAACATGCTACCTAGGCGTTCAACTTATCCTTATATACTTAAGCCCTTACCCACTTAATGACTCAACCACAATCATTGTTTTACCCTAGTACTCGTGACACTACAAAAAAATGGGTCAAATTGCAGGGGATAATTTTATGAATTGTGGGGGTTTTAAACCCCCGCAAAATATAATTACAGTGGTTCCCAAAACCCCTAGAAAATGAGCTATCACAAATAATTTGAGGTGATTTTTTTCCGACCCTCATAATTAATTGTGGCGATTGACCCCGTTACTCTAAATTTAATTCTTTTTATAATAAATTTTTATTTAAAAATTGCAAGGGTTTAAAACCTCCGTAATTTATTTTTATTTTAAAAAAAATTAGTAGGCCCATCAATTTTCAATAATTAATTCTAGATTCTAATCTTAGCTCAAATTTAATTGTTCCTTTAGATATAACCTACAATCCAATATTTATTCAATTCATATATCATTAATACAACATGAGTAATTAAACATTGTAATTGACATGCATATTAAAAATACATAGAACATTAAACTTCAAAACTAAATTTTCAACATTAACATCTTCAAACTCCAAATTTTCAACATTAACTAGTATCTTCAAACTCTAAAATCAAATTTAAACACAAAAACTTTAATATTCTAAGATCCACTCGAACCACACAATTACATAATCATAATTGAATATCCAAGACAAATGCAACAAAATCAAAGAATTTCATTAGGATTATTATCATCACGTAATCTCCTTGCATCCATGGGTGAAATGGGTCCACTAGCCGCATTACTTGGCTACATAAAAATGCAAAGTATAAAAATCAATCGATAAACTGTCTTTAATATAAGTAAAGAGGATATTAAGCGAGTCTGACTTAGCAATATGAATAAATATATTATGCAAAAAATATAATTATTCATAAGGAATTCCAAAATAATACCAAGAAGAATCTAAAGTTCAAAATTTTAGGCCAAGGATCTACTAGAACTCTTTTCTAAGAAACCAAGCTACTCATTCCAGACAATTCTCTGTTTTTCACATTAAGATGAAAGAGATAAGAGTGCAAATGAAGAAGATTCCAGTGTGAGATGCTTAAACTTGCAAGAATATGCTTCATAGTATGTAGTATAAACATTGACACTGAGACTCACCAGCAAATAAAAATTTAAGTAATTTATTCATTGAAGGCATCAAGAATATGCAGTAGTACAAAAGATAATACAACAAAACAGAGTCAGTTCTAAATACAAAAACAAGGCTGCACTATGACCAAAGAGCTGTTCAAAATTATTATGACCAAATCCAGTTAAAGCATTTTATTTCATTAGCCAAAATTATTATCAACTCATGGTCACCCCTTTCGGTTATCAAGAACACATTGACTCTCTTTTCATCTCTTAAATAAAAAAAATCCCAGTTTTAATACAATATTACTATAAGAAAACTCAAGTCCACAAAGGAGAGTATACCGTTTATGTTTAGTTCACAACCAGTGAAACAAAAACTGTTGTACCTCAGACAGCTCTGGTCTGGAGAAATAAGAAAGGATAGAAAATGTTGTTTGCTTATTCAATTTTTGACATCCTCTACATTCACTTTTCTTTCTCATTTTCAACATTGTCTGTGTGTTCTACTCTTGTTTACGTTTCTTCAGCACTCAAGGGTGCCTTTAATATTATAAGGAAAAAATATGAACCACAAGGTTTTGGCGATTTTGGTTCATGAATATATAGCTTAGTGGTCACTTGCAAATTAAAAGTTATTTTGGTTAATCAATCAGAAGACAAACAATGACTTTGTAAAACAAGAGAAAAGACACTCCTGATCTTTTTTTGTCTATTTTTTTGTATAGATCGTTTATACTCGATTCCCTTTTAAGATGAGAAGAAGATTAGATTTCATTAATTCACTTTCAAGTTTGTAATAAGAATGACTCTCTATTAGAAAAATTATAATATTCTGATAAATAACATGAGAGAGGCAAGACTCATACTTATCGCAAAGCTGAAAGTTCTTGCGTTGTTTGCAAATCCAATGATTTCCGAATACCAATAGAATCTAGAAATGAGTACATGCATTCTACAAATGGACCATAATAAAATCTTCCTTCATTGGAGAAATAGTTTCACCAAGCTGCGACTAGTAGAAATTCATGAGGACACAATTGAATGTATACATAAAATGAGACCAACAGTACATCAGCTTTATACATAGGGAACTAAATAATTTTACAAATATTTAGTGCTTGATAATTGAGTAGAAATATACTCAAGAGGAGTATCTACAGAGGAAAAATATTAAATAGTTTAAACCAAAAAAAGATTGCAATCCACAAATCGTGATGTACCTTTTGATGAATACAGAACATGTACATACAACAAATAACTCAACAATCATACACACAGGAAGTAAAAAGAAGCTTAGGAGTAAATAAAATGTTTAAAGGCTAAAATTACTTTGTGCACTAGAAGATCCATATATGTATTTCAAGAAATATTGGAACAACAAAGATGTCTAGAGGATAAATTTACTTTGTGCATTAGAAGTAGATACATAGATGCATTTCCAAAAAGATCAGAATAATAAAGATTTCTAGGGGATAAATTTACTTTGTGAATTAGAAGTATATCCTTAGTTGCATTTCCAGAGAGATCAGATTGACCAGATGCTTTAAGAGCTCTTTTTGATGTAGTATTCTTCATAGCTCCATTCTTATGATGCTTTCTCCCATCTTCTTTGTGCAGAAGTTGAAAAATCATATCCTCTGCAGCACTAGGCCAATAGTTTGTAACACCCCATATTTCAGACTAGAACATAAACCGTTGTTCCTACACATAAAAGGTTCCAAAAGCCATAAATCCTATAAAAATTTAGTGTGTTAATCAATTATGTACTGTGGGAATATATTTGAGCATGAATTGAGATCATAGAGAGCCCCTAACTCAAGGACGAGCTGAAAACATTTCTATCGATCAAGTTTTAGTGGACGTTTCAACTTGGGTCAACATCCATTGACTATAACTTCTTGTATATAATGAATTAAAGGGCCTACTATATATCAAATAAAAATCCTTCGAAGTATCTTTCCAATGATACAAATTTTACCTAAATACGATGCCAAAACAAAAAGTTATGACCTTACAAAGTGGAGTACGTCGCCTAGCAATCGCCTAAAGCTACTAGAAGTGTTGTACCATGGGAAATACATCGCCCAACCCATTTTGGGCGATGAGAATGAAACACCCAGCCTATTTTAGGTGATGTACAATGTGTGGCTTTGCTTATTTTAGGCCATAGGCAATGTGTCGCATGCCCTATGGCCCAAGGGCGTAAAAACATCATTTTAAGTCATTTTAAGGGTAACCAAGTCTTTTTACATTCCAAAACCATCCCTAATCATCCTTAAATGAAATTAGGCTTATTAGTAATGTTTTAACTATCCTAAGATCCCTAATTCATCTTTCAAGAGCACAAGAGGAGGAAAAGACTAGAGTTTGGACAATCAAGCTTAAAGGTCCAATTTTTTTAAAACTTCTTCGTCAGTTCTTCGCAACTAAGGTACGTGGGGTTTTCATAAAATAACATGGGCATGGTGAAATTTTTTTAATGATGAATAAATGTTTAGAAATCATGAATTTACAAAGGGGTTTGGATTTACAGTTACAATTATGTATTATGAAACCATATTGATGATAAAGTTTTGGTCTTGAGGCCTTTCCCCCTTAAATTCAATTTTTGTTCATATATGTTCATATGTGGGTTGAATGTTTTAAACCTGATTTTAGAGCATGAAGATTAATACTCTCTCTCTTGTTATGAACTATTCAATTGCATATTAAGAAGAATGGCATAAATGTCTTTACTATTAATTGTTGACTTAGTTTTGATGATGACTTAAGAGAGGGTGTCTTTCTTAATTGTATAAATGAAAGTGATGATTTTAAAAAGAAGCGAATGATTTGTTACAAGATACTTAACCACCATATGTTTGTGAATTGAATTGAGGGTCCTTTTCTCTGTTTTTATGAATTTTACTATACATACCCTCTTATTCTATTTCACTAGTTTGGTGGTCTGAAAATAAGGTTTTGAAAGAGAAAATGGTAATGTGATATTATATGGCTTAGAAATATGACTTGCAAGTTTTGGTATGACAATACTAACCAGATGAATGCAATAACAGATTTAGTACAGACTAAAAGATAGATTTTACTCAGATTTTTAGAATTTAAATTTCAAAAAGATGCATGTTTTAGAAATAGTTAAAAATTGGCTTAAAGAGTGTTAGATGGTTACCCGAAGAGAGAACGAGTTAAAAGACTCAATGCTAGAAATTGTGATTTGCCGACACGGGGTTATGGTACCATGTTGTGTGGTATTGTGTACCTTGATTTATGTCATCCCACTTTAGGACTATGGTTAGGAGCCATGCTTTGTGGTCTTGTGCACTACCATGACATTTTGATTTGATTGGGAATCATGGAACCATGTTGTGTGGTCTTGCATATCTCCCCATACTGGTACTCTAATCCTTGTGACAAACTTAGATTGGAGGCTTGGCCACCGAGTCAAGTGCGGATTCCATATAGCCCATAGAATTACAGATTGTAGGGTTTACCATCTAGCTTAGAAGTAACATAAAGAAAGGTTTATAATTTCAAAGAATTGTTTCATAGTCTTATAAATATGCCTATGTGTTTTCATATATTATATGTAAAATATTTTATGAATTGCTTTCACTTATGTTACATATAAATACATTATTTTGAATTTCTCTGCTTACCAGTACATCTGCATTGACCTCCTATATTTCAAGGTATGAGGCTCAGTCCAGGGGTCCCGCTAAGCCATATAATTTTCCTACAGAAGTGTGCAGTTGGTGAGCCTTCTCTATTTTGAAAGGCCTAGTTTATTTAAACATTATTATTTGTTTAATTCATGGTCAGACTGGAGGCCTTGTCTTAGTTTTATTTTCAAATAAATTGTTATGTTCAGTTGTAGTAGAGATTTTACAGACGTGTATCAGATAGTTTGAGTTTTATTGAACTTATGTCTGCATTACTCAATGATATATTAAAGTGATCATGTTTCCATTTGTTTTTCTGCATTTTCTTATATTATATGAATATTGTGCATGATTACCTGATATAAAAGGGCACCTGGGCCTTCATAGTTGGAATGCTCGTCGCAGCCAGGGCCCCGTCTTGGATCGTGACAAACTTAGTATCAAAGTACGGTTCATGGTCCTAGGGTGTCTGCAAAATTATGTTGGGTGGAGTCCTGTTTATGGGTGAGTAGCGCTCCATACTTATAAGTAGGAGCCTACAAGGCGTTTAGGAATGTCTCTCTTTCTTTATGTTTTAGTTTATGCTATAAAATCAGAATGTTCCTTTTTCATACTCTAGTTCTGGCTATAGTGTCACCCATATGAAAGTAAAGTTACCCTAATTGTTTTCTTTATATGATGTTCTCAGATATGTCTCATTGTTAAGGTGACTCAAGAGCAAAAATCTTAAATCTAAATGGTATGGTCCTTTCTAATTGAGTCATAAAAGATTATAAAATTGTGCAAATACTTAAGAGGAGTCCGTTAGTACTTTAAGGTGTATTGATTCTAGAGTAAACTTTAATCCTGATAAAATCATGCTTTTTAGCCTAAGGTATTTAAGTGTATCCAGTTCTTTTCAAAATTCTTGTTTTAGGGAATGCTGTGTAGCAGATTATTAGAACTATATTACCACCCGAGTAGTAGTATATGTCAAAGTGTCATGACCCATTGGTAGTGAGATGGTTAAAGAAGTTGGTGACATAAAGTCACAAAGTTAGAAGTCAGAGTGAGGGTGACTTTTGCATAAAGAAGCTAGTTTAGTTGTATAATCATTGATTGAGGGGTAGGTTGCTATTTTATAGAGATAGATTGATGTGGTAGAATACTTCTAAATTGTACGGTAATTATGACGGAAGTGATTGGCTATGATTATTATCTATTCAAAAATAGGGAAAGAGCCTAGAGTGGATAGTTATGGTGGTTGCAAAAATTATTTGTAGGATGTGAATGGAAGGGGGTAGATTAGTATATAAGTTATAAATATAGACTCATTTTTGTATATAGAATTTTGAAGGTAGTTGCGATGTATGCATAGGTAGGTAAATATGATGTGAGAAAATAGAATATGTTGATAAGATTGTAATGGGTATGATATAAGATTAGATCGACTATCTTCCTTATGTGACCTTACCCCCCCTTGATTTGTCTTTTCATTAGTAGTTGTAAATTTGTAGGGCATGTGAAAAGGTATGTAGTAGAAACTGTAGTAGTATTATCGTGGAGAGGATTGGACTTATGGTCCATAGATAAGTGAAATAAGAAACTTAGGTTAATTTTTTCTTTGATTAATTAGTATTGTGTATGGCATGATTCTTATGATTGGTGTTGTTAGACAATAGACTTGAACTATAGATATGGACTGTAGTAGTAAGAATAGTAGCTCAAGATTGACAATGCATGTTTTGTGGGAATGAATTAGTAGGCTTAATGTGAGGTATGAAATATCTTAGGTTGGCAACTTGTGGAGAAAGCATTGGATTATTTTGATATTTATGTACATAAGGACTAGTATAAAAATGGTTGATTGTGGCTCAGTCAATGAGTGGATAAGAGCGTAAGATATAAATTGATAAGTTGAACCCCTAGGTAGCGTGTTGTTAGATAAGGTTTGATGTGTATGAGTGGCATGTGTACCTTGATTTCATTCTCGAATCTTGTAGTATGGAGAAGTCAGAGAGTTGTTCTATTGCATTATGTAGAGTGGAATTGAGCAAATATAGGTAAAAAATATGCACCTTTGGAATAGTTGGCCTAATTTTATTGAGATTGTAAGTTATGTGATTAGAGGTGTCATGATAGTATTATAAGGAGATGAAGATGGAGTGTTAAGTGTTTAGAAGTATGGATGTCCATTCCCATGATAATGTTAGTCATAGGTCGATGAATTAGGGGTTAGAGAAAGTTATGATTAGTGTCCCTGAAGGAGGGATGCCCTAGAAAGAAATTAGTGGGTGTTTTTATTAAAATTTATTGAGGGGAGTTGTGTTTGTGTGTATACTGGTACCCCTTTGTGATAAGGATTGTGGAGGCATATTCTCATGAGAGTGGGAGTTTTAGAGTGATGGCTATAGAGGCTAGTAAGAGCTAAGAACAGCACCTGCAAAAAGCGAGGCCTTCATAGTATAGTTTATCAGAGAGAGTTTAGCGTTTATGTGTATGATGAGATACCTTTTGTGTTGAGAGTTATGGCTATAGATTTTAATGTGAAGGTATGACAGCAAATTTAGGATTGTAACTTTGGTCTAATATGGAGATGATAGACTAGAGTAGTTCCTTAATTTTCTTATGGTGTAAAGTTTCAAGTAAGAGGCTTGATAAATGGATTCTTATTCAAGCAAACTTCTCCTACTTCAATATAAGAGGTCACTCTACTAATGCCTTATGTTATGTATCCAAGTCCTACCTATGTCTAAGGTACGAGCACTCTATGTAACTCATGTCATGTCCCAACCTCCAAACTAAAAAAGATAATGTCCCTCATTGATCCAATATTTCATGTATCCAAGATCTAAGTTATGTTGCTCATGAACTATAAATTTTTATCCTAAATCGTGGTTTGTTCTAAGGAATGATGTTTTTATATGTTACAGATTTATTTTATGTCAGTATTTAATCAAAATGATAAAGTTGTGCGAACTCATGAATATTTCAGCCCTAAAAATGATAAGTGATAGTTTCGAGTAGAAGTCATTCTCTCAATCGTTAACTTCATGAATTCTAAACTTATGTTATATGACTCATGATGTAAGCACCCATGCCTCTCACTATAGTCTGTCCTAAAAAATCATGTTGTGTCGTGTTTATGCTGAATGACACTTTACTTATGATCCAGACACTTGATATATGAAGAACGTTGTGTCTATTATATCGTATCTTCATTTCATATCCCTTCTTGAGTAGTGCAATAATATAAGTTATGTTCTAATAAAGTTACTTCCATTAATGATGTTTATGCTCGGGTAACTCAATGACCCTCCGTTTGTTAGTATAATGGTGGTTGTGGAAGCATAGTAGTGTGTTAGGTAGGGGATTAGATGTTCTTGAAGGTGAAAATTTTGATGTAATTCTTGAGCTAAGATTATAGGTGAAAGGGAAAAGAAGGAGATGAACATTTTTTGTGTAAAATAGCTAAGAAGTAGAAATATGGCAATAATATTTTTTTGAGAGTGATTGAATTTATTGGTCTTAGTGGGGAGATCCATGTAGTGGGTGTAGTAATGATTAGGCTTGAATATTGTAATTGATGAAAACACAAACTTATGTGGCATGTGGTTAGTATTTTTTGAATTAAGACTTAAGGTTGTTGGATTATAGGAATGAGATGAGATGAGGTGATTTGTTAATGTGATGTAGAGTGCAGGGTCACGCAGTTTAAATTAGTACCTCTTTCCTTTGAGTTAGGCTTTAATATAGAAGTATTATACGGTGAGACACAAATCTGAGGGTTAGATGTGTTATAGGAGAATTGTAAGTTGGAAATGATGAAGTATGTTGATTAATGATGGGGCATAGATAAATAGTGTCTATAAATTTAACGTCAATTCATTGTATTTTTTAAGGTGGAGAATGCTTCTAAATCCGGTCTCCCATGAAATCTCATTTATCTATAAGTACCGATGTAAATTAGGCCTATGATCACCAAATAAACTCATTCCTTATGTTATGATGATAATGATTCATAGAACTCATGTGCAAGGCCGTCCCTATGTAAAGTTTCATTACCTCATGTTTCGTACTTAAGCGTTTCACTAGGGGTTGTCGCAAAGTTCTTTTGAAACTTTGCATATTTTTTTAGAAAAAATGTTCAATGCGAGGTTATGTTCCTTATTCAATACCTTTAGAGCTTTAGCAAGTCCCTACCCATCATTTGGGGACGAACGATCCCAAGGGGGAGATAATGTAACACCCCATATTTCAGGCTAGAACGTAAACCGTTGTTCCTGCGTGTAAAAGGTTCCAAAAGCCATAAATCCTATGAAAATTTAGTGAGTTAATCAATTATGTAGTGTGTAAATCTAGTTGATCATGAATTGAGATTATAGAGGTCCCTTAACTCAAGGACGAGTTGGAAACATTTCCATCGATCAAGTTTTGGGGGATGTTTCAACTTGGGTAAACTTCCATTGATCATAACTTCTAGTATATAATGAATTATAGGTCCTACTAAATATAAAATGAAAGGTCTTCGAAGTATCTTTCCAACGATACTAATTTCGCCTAAATCCGATACCCGAGCAAAAAGTTATGACCTTGCAAAGTGAAGTATGTCGCCTAGCAATCACCTAAAGCTATTGGAAGTGTTGTACCATGGGCAATGCATTGCCCAGCCTATTTTGGGCGATGGGAATGCGACGCCCACCCTATTTTAGGCGATGGACAATGCATGGCATTGCTTAGATTAGACCATACCCTATAGCCCAAGGGCGTAAAAATGTTGTTTTTAAGTCATTTTAAGGGCAACCAAGTGTTTTTACATTCCAAAACCATCCATAATCATCCTTAAACTGAATAGGCTTATTAGTAATGTTTTAACTATCCTAAGATCCCTAATTCATCTTTCAAGAACACAAGAGGAGAAAACAACTAGGGTTTGGAAAAACAAACTTAAAGGTCCAATCTTTTCAAAACTTCTTCATGAATTCTTCACAACTAAAGTACGTGGGGTTTTCCAAAAACAACATGGCATGCTGAAACTATTTTAATGATGAATAAATGTTTAGAAATCATGAATTTACAAAGGGGTTTGGATTTACAATTACAATTATGTATTATGAAACCATATTGATGATAAAGTTTTGGTCTTGAGGCCTTTCCCCCTTAAATTAAATTTTTGTTCATATATGTTCATATGTGGGTTGAATGTTTGAAACCTAATTTGAGAGCATGGAGATTTATACTCCCTCTCTCGTTATGAATTATCCGATTGCATATTGAGAAGCATGACATAAATGTCTTTACTAATATTTGTTGACTTGGTTTTGATGATGTCTTGAAGAGATGGTTTCTTTATTTATTTCATAAATAAAAGTGATGATTTTAAAGATAAGCGAATGATTCGTTAAAAGATACTTAACCACCATATATTTGTGAATTGAATTGAGGATCCTTGACTCTGTTTTCATGAATTTCACTATACATATCCTCTTATACTGTTTGACTAGTTTGGTGGTCTGAAAATAATTTTTTGAAAGATAAAATGGTAATATGATATTGTATGGCTTAGAAACATGACTTGCAAGTTTTGGTATAACTATACCAATCAGATAAATGCCAAAGCCAATTAAGAATAGGGTAAAAGACAGATTTTACTCACATTTGTAGAATTTGAATTTTAGAAAGATGCACATTTTAGAAATGGTTAAAAGTGGGCTTAAAAAGAGTTAGATGGTTACCTGAAGAAAGTACGAGTTTTAATACTCAATGCTAGAAATCGTGATTTTCCGTCACGGGGTTATGATACCATGCTGTGCGGTCTTGTGTACCTTGATTTATATTGTTCCACTTTGGGACTATGGTTAGGAGCCATGCTTTGTTTTTTTATTTGTAAGACATCGCAAAATTCCCTCGTAGTACGAGTCTTAGAGCGTGTCAAGTAAAGTGTAATTCTAGCCTTAAGATATTAAGAAATGACTTCCTAAGTTATTGGTGTTTAAACCATATAGAATTTTCTTAAATTTGACTTTTTATTGTGTAGAGAATTGAATTAGCTTTCCAACGATACCAATTTTGTCCAAATCCGACATCGGGGTGAGAAGTTATGGCCATTTTACTGAGAGTTATTGGAATTATTGGAACCGCCCAGGTGTGACGGATGATCCGACGGACCTTCAAATCTGTGATGAACCGTTATTCAAGCTGTCGCAACCAAGGAAGTAAGTCCCTTTTCTGGCCTAAGAGTTATGGCCAAGACGATTGACCGTCGGGTTTACGATGGACCGTTGCGCTGACTCAGTGTGGACTCACCCTGGCCATCGTGCGACGGACTATCCGACAGACCGTTGGACTTGCGACGGACCGTCTCATCGAGGCAGTGTGTCCCATTCCTGGCCAGTGTGCGACAGACGACCGACGGACCATTGGACTTATGATGGACCATTGCTTCGACCGTTGCAGCCTTCGTTCAGTGTCTGTAACTTGTTTTAACAAGGGGATATTCGGTCTTTTCCCATTTATCCCTCAGATATATTCTAAACGAACTTGATAGCCTCATTATCTCCCAAAACATCCAAAGGATAGGGTTTCTCCCTCAAGAGCAAATCTAAAACACTTCTCCAAGAAATCAAAGAAATCACCATGGATTCTACAAATTGATTTGAGATTTGAGTTCCCTAAGTTCAAAGGTTGCAAGAACCCTCTCTCAAGAGTAAGAAGAAGAGTTTAGAGAAAGCATGTTCATTTAATTTCATAATCTAAGGTACGTAGGATTTTGAACATGGATAATCCTTTCACCCTTGTGCCCAAAGGCTTATTTAAACTACAATTCTCCGCAATTTATGAAATTTTACATGAAATTGAATTGGGGTTTTTCACCCATTATTGTTGGTTGCAAGCGTTTAATGTTTCCTTTGAATTGAGAGTCTAATGACATGATTTTTACATGTTTTTTTTGAGAAATTTCAGCTAGGTCTATATCCCATGATTTTAATCCATGAGAAGTTAATATTTGAAATATTTGAGATATTGAAGTATATAAGTATGTTGAGATTTTGAGTTAAATTGATGAAATTTCCAGATTTCTACATGAGTTATGAATCTATATGGTATCTATTATGCATTTGATGAGTTTTAACTTGAGTTTGAATTATGGGTTACTAAGCTCTACTTGAGACTTGAAATTTTATGAACTATTGTGCTATAAGCACCCATGATTTAAGTATTCTGAGATTATTGAGAAATGTTTTGACCTAATAGTCATTGAGTTTTGAAATCCACTCTACTACATGAGATTACCAATTTTATTATTAGGTTTGTGGTGAACCATGAGATTATTTTAAAAGTGGATTTTTACAAGATGAGCGCAGATTATCTAAAAGGAGTCGTATTTAGCACCGAGCGGGTAAGTTACTACGATTTCTTACCACAAAACTATGTGCCACCATAAGTTGGGCTTGAGGCTGAGTTTATGATTTTTATTAGGCCTAAGGCCGAGTTGATATTAGGCCCGAGGCCGAGTTTGTTTAGTAATCACTAGACCTAGGTTATACTCTCTAGCAAGAGTATGATGCCTCTCCCCAACGTAAGGTCTCCTCAGGAGGACAAAATGTTGGACTCTATGTAGATCGCATGGTTTATGTCCTTTAAGAGAAAATCCCTTGATATTTAAATTTTGAGATCAGTTACCTCCCTAAAATAAAGTATTTTCTATTGAGATAAATATTTTCCTTTAAAACTAAAATACTTTCCCTTGATATGAGTATTTTTCCCTAAAGCTTGAATGAGATATTTTTCTAAAGTGAATGAAATGACTTCAAGTATATTCCAAGGTTATATAATTTTCAATTCCAAGTATTTGAGTTCAAAAGAGTTATGAGTTCTTGAGCATTAAAGAAGTTTTACTCTCCATGAGACATATGCGTAAGTTGAAAGTATTGCTTAAAGTTTCCTTTAGCCTATGGGTAATGAGAATAAGAGAAGATTACTGATTTCAAAGTCAAACTATGATGACTCACGAGATTTATGCCACATGCTCCATATTACATGATTCATGAGCTTTGCATTTTATACTTAGTCAAGCCATGTAAGTCATTACTTATTATATGCATGATTTGATTAAAGAGTATTAATGTTGTTTTATATAAATGCGTGCACCCCCACATACTCAGTACATTCCCAAGTGTTGATACAAATATACGTCTATGCGCTATATTGTCTTATAATGTAGGTTCAGGTGCTCAGTCCCAGCCCCGTCAATGACTTTCGAGTATATCTGTCTACATTCCTATAGTGCTGAGTCCTCATGGTTCGAGGACCTATATTTAGAAATTTCCACATTTGAGAGACTATGTTATTACTTTTAATTCATTTCGAGTCAGTTGGGGACCTGTCCCAATGGCTCTCTAGTTCATGGATTAGTAGAGGCTTTGTCAGACTAGTTACCAGATTGTGATTGTGTTGAGAATTCCAGTATTGGGGTCGTTTGGACTGAGTACTTTCTCTGTATCTCCCTTCATATGATATGACTATACTAATGTTTAAATTATTTCATCTTGAAATGAGTATTATTAGTGGAAATAGGATCAAAGGTTTAGCTTGGGGCTACTTGTAGCCTTAAACACTGTGTGACGTCCCGGGAGGCAATTTTGGGTCATTACAAACTTTGTATCAGAGTCAGGTTTTAAGGAGTCCTAAGTAGTTTGGCAAGCCACGTTAAGTAGAGTATTGATCATCAGTGTGTAGCGCGCCGCATCTATGAGCTAGAGGCTACAAGACATTTTAGGAATAGTTGTTTTATCATTCAGATTCTATCGTGCCTACAGTTGTCCCTCTCATCTAATTATTCATGCTCTTCCTTTTCAGAAAATGCCTCTCCGAAGAGTGAATGCCAGCAAAAATGATGGTGAGCAACCCCCACCTGTTGATCCCTTGAATGAGACGGTATCTCATGATAAGTTTTGGACGGCCTTTTAAGCGTTAGCCCAAGTAGTCACCATCAATGTTTGGGCTAATAACTAGGCCGCAGTTGCTAATTAGCAGAAAGGTGATGTAGCTACGACTAGGATTCATGATTTCATACGAATGAATCCGCCAGAGTTTTATGGGTCTAAGGTAGAAGAGGACCCACAGTTGTACCTTGAGAAGGTGAGAAAGATCACGTAAGTGATGCATATTTCTGATTAGGTGAGTGTTAAGTTTGCATCCTACAGGTTGAAGGACATTGCTTATGACTGTTTTGTATCGTAGAGGAAGGGTAGAGGCGAGAATGCCACTCCTATGACTTGGTAGGTGTTCCAAGATGCATACGTGGACAAGTTTTTTCCACTTGAGATGAAGGAAGCAAAGATTGAGAAGTTTATGAACTTGAGGCAGGGCTCCATGACTGTTAAGGAGTAATGCTTCATGTTCAACCAGTTGGTCAAGTATGCTCCTGATTTGATTTCTGACACCCGAGCTAGTATGAGCAAGTTTGTGATAGGTGTTTCTGGTTTGGTGCTGAAAGACCGTAGGACTTCGATGCGGCATAGGGATATAGATCTGGCTAGGTTAATGATGAATGCCCAATAGATAGAGGCAGATAATATTAGGGAGAGAAATCGAGTGAGGGGTAACAACAGGGCTAGATTTAAGTAGCATGAGTATAGACAGCCTACGTTCCATAGAGGGAACCACCCTCAATTTTAGAGGCGTCCAGCTATACCAGAGCCTTCATCAGTTAGTGCTCCCACGCCTAGAAGCCGATAGGAGCAAGGGGAAAATCTTTTATGTCTAGGTCGCAGAATAGTATTGGTAAAAGGCCCCGCTATCCTCCTTGTTCTAAGTGTGGTAGGAGTCATCTCGGGGAGTTTTATATAGATCTGAGGGGTTTTTTCAGTTGTAGCAAGCAGGGCCACTAACTTAGAGATTTTCCTCATGCTAGACAAGGGAAAAGTGATACGCAACCTCAGGCATAGGCTACTAGTGCACTAGCTCCTATTCCTCATCCCACCCCTATTCAGGGTGCTTCATCTAGCATTGCTGGTGGTCAGCGCCAGAACAGATTTTATGCCTTACCATCCCGTCAGGAGCAGAAGGACTCTCCTGATGTTGTTACTGGTATGCTCCACGTATTTTGTTTTGATGTTTATGCATTGTTGGACCCTGGGTCAAGTTTATCTTATGTGACCCCACTTGTATCTATGAATTTCAAAATGAGTCCTAAAAAGATTCCTGAGCCTTTCCTAGTTTCTACACCCGTCGGGGAGTCAGTTGTTACTAAATAAGTGTATAGAGATTGTCCTATTACTATTCTTCATAGAGACATACTTGTGGATTTGATAGATTTAGAAATGGTAGAGTTTGACCTTATTCTGGGTATAGATTGGCTTCATTATTATTATTCATCTATAGACTGTCGTACCCATGTGGTCAAGCTTAAGTTTCCTAATGAACCAGGTTTTGAGTAGTCCGGGAGTTCAGTATCTCCCAAGAGTTATTTTATCTCCTATCTCAACGCCAGAAAGCTAATATCCAAGGGTTGTATCTATCACCTAGTTAGAGTTAAAGACACTAAGTCTGAGGCTCCAACTATTCAGTCAGTCGATATTGTTAATGAGTTTCCAAAAGACCTCCCAGGAGTACCTCCCGATAGAGAGGTAGAATTCGAGATTGACCTTCTTCCTAACACTCATCCCATTTCTATTCCACCATACCGTATGGCACCTGCGGAGCTTAAGGAGTTAAAAGAGCAACTCAAAGATCTTTTAGACAAAGGTTTCATAAGGCCTTGTATTTCTTCTTGGGGTGCACCTGTCTTATTTTATCAAAAGAAAGATAGTTCTTTACGTATGTGCATTGACTATCGTCATCTTAACAAGGTCACTATAAAAAATAAGTATCCTCTTTTGAGAATTGATGACCTATTTGATCATTTGCAAGGTGCAAGTTATTTCTCCAAGATAGACCTTAGATTCGGCTATTATCAGCTTAAAGTCAAGGAATGTGATATTCCAAAGATAGCTTTCTGAACTCGTTATGGTCACTTTGAGTTTCTAGTTATGTCTTTCGGGCTAACCAATGCCCCAGCAGCCTTCATGGACCTCATGAACTGAGTATTCAAGCAATATCTTGATATGTTTGTCATTGTCTTCATAGATGACATCCTTGTGTACTCTCGTAATGAGAATGACCATGAAAACCACCATAGAGTTATCTTGCAAACTCTTAGAGATCACCAGTTATTTGCCAAATTCAGTAAGTGTGAATTTTTTCTAAAGTCTGTAGCCGTTCTGGATCATGTTATTTTAGCCGAAGGTATTAGATTTGATCCCCAAAAGATAGAAACTGTAAGAAATTGGCCTATACCTATCTCTCCATCTGACACTAGGATTTTTATTGGTCTAGTGGGCTACTACCGCCGTTTTGTTGGGGGTTTATCTTCTATTTCATCTCCCATGACTCGGTTGACACAAAACAAAGTTAAGTTCCAGTGGCCAGATTTCTATGAGAAGAGTTTTCAGGAGTTGAAGAGTCAACTTACTTCAGCCCTTGTGTTGACTTTTCCTGATGGTACAGAGGGTTTTGTGGTATATTGTGATGCCTCTAGAATTGGTTTGGGTTGTGTGTTGATGCAAAGAGGTAAGGTTATAACCTATGCCCCAAGACTATTAAAGCTGCATAAAAAGAACTACTCAACGTATGATCTTGAGTTACCTGTTATGGTGTTTTCTTGGAAAATCTGGAGACACTATCTTTATGGTGTTCATGTTGATGTGCTTACTGATCATAAGAGCTTGCAGTATATATTTACCTAGAAGGAGTTAAATCTTTGGCAGAGGAGGTGGTTGGAGTTAGATTGGGTGAGCGGTGGTTAGAGTTATATTAGGTGTTAGATTGCTTGATTCAGCTGAGGGAAGTACTTTGGTACAGAGTAGTTCCGAATCCTCTTTTGTTTCAGACGTGAAAGAGAAGTAAGATAAGGATGCTAGTTTGGTTAGACTGAAGGAGTCAGTTTAGGACCAAAAGGTAGAGGTTTTCTCCCAAGGGGGAGATGGCATGTTGAGAGTGCAAAGTAGATTGTGTGTTTCATGTGTTGATGATCTGAGGCAGAGGATTATGAATGAAGTGCATAGTGTGTGGTATTCTATTCATCCCGGCACTGCTAAAATACATCGCGACTTATGGGAAATCTATTTTTGGAATGGTATGAAGAAGGATGTAGCCGAGTTCATAGCAAAGTGTGCAATATGCCAAAAGGTTAAGGTAGAGCACCAAAGACCTAGTGGTGTGATGGAAGAGTTTGGTATACCTACTTGGAAGTAGAAGGTGGTAAATATGGACTTCGTGATCGGGTTGCCTCTTTCGCATCATCGTCATGATTCGACTTGGGTTATTGTGGATAGGCTGACTAAGTTCGCGTATTTCTTGCCTGTGCATACATCTTACATAACAGAGGATTATGCAAGATTGTATATTCGGGAGTTAGTCAGGATATATGGAGTTCCATCGTCTATCATTTCAGATAGGGTTACTCAATTTACTTTTCAGTTTTGGAGGGCGTTTCAGCAGGGTCTTGGTACCCAAGTTTTTTTGAATTTTTTCTTTTCACCCACAGATAGATGGTCAGGCTGAGAGGACCATTCAGATAATAGAAGATATGTTGAGGGCGTGTGCTCTTGATTTCAAAGGTAGTTGGGATGAGCATTCTCCATTAATAGAGTTTTCCTATAACAATAGTTACCATGATAGCATCGAGATGGTACCATTTAAGGACTTATATAGTAGAAGATATAGGTCACCCATAGGTTGGTTTGAAGTGGGTAAAGCTGCCGTGATTGGTCCTGATGTAGTGTTTGAAGCTATATAGAAAGTTAAGTTGATTAGAGAAAGGTTGAAGATAGCTCAGAGTCGTCAAAAGTCTTATGCCGATGTGAGGAGAAGAGATCTTATGTTTAAGGTAGGTGATTTGGTATACTTGAAGATTTCACCCATGAAAGGGATGAAGAGGTTTGGTAAAAAGGGTAAGCTTAGTCCCCGTTATGTTATCCCGTATATAGTCTTGAGCCGTGTTGGTAAAGTAGCCTATGAGGTTGAGTTTCCTGTAGAGTTGTCTGCTATTCATCCTATTTTTCATGTTCCCATGCTTAAAAATAATATTGGTGATTCCGTTGTAGTAGATCCCTCAGAGAGTGGTGATATTCAAAACGATCTTTTCTTTGATGAGATTCTTGTTGAGATCCTAGATTTTCAAATCCGTAAACTAAGGAATAAACAAGTTCCCTTGGTCAAAGTTTTGTGGCGGAACCAGTCTGTTAAGAGTGCTACTTGGGAGGCAGAAGCAGACATGCGAGTCAAGTACCCGCACCTCTTTTTCACGAGTTCACATCAATCTAAAGGTATTATTCTTCCTTAATTCAGCCCTTCTAATCTAAAGTTCAGCTATGTATCTATTCCTGCTTGAGTTCTTGCAATTTCTGAGGTATTCAAGAGTTTAACGAGATTTAACTATATTTACTCTATTTTTCCTATGTTCCTAGTCTAACTAGCGACATTCGAGGACTAATGTTTTCAAGGGGGAGATATTGTAAGACCCTGCAAAATTTTCTCATAGTCCGAGCCTTAGAGCGTGTCAAGTGAAGTATAATTCTGTCCTTAAAAGATTGAGATATGACTTTTCAAGTGATTGGTGTTTAAACCATATAGAATTTTATTAAATTTGAATTTTTTTTTGTGTAGAGAATTGAATTTGCTTTCCAACGATATAGATTTTATCCAAATTCGGTATCAGGGTGAGAAGTTATGGTCATTTTACTGAGAGTGGTCGGAATCGCCTATGTGCAACGGATGATCCAACGGACCGTCGAATCTACGAAGGACCGTCGCTCCTCCTATCGCAACCAAGGTAGTAACTCTCTTTTCTGGCCCAAGTATGATGGCCAAGACGCTGGACCATCGGGTTTGCGACGGACCGTCGTTGTGACCGTTGTGCTGAGTCTGTGTGGCCTCACCCTGGCCATCTTAGGACGGATGATCCGACGAACCGTTGTACTTGCAATAGACCATTACTTCGACCGTCGCATCGAGGCAGTGTGTCTCATTCCTGGCCAGCATGTGACAGACGACCCGACGAACCATTGGACTTGCGATAGACCATCGATCCGATTATCGCAGCCCCTGTTCAGTGTCTTTAACTTTTTTTAACAAGTAGATTATGGGTCTTTTCCCTTTTAACCTTCAGATATATTCCTAACAAACTTGATAGCCTCATTATCTCCCAAAACATCCAAAGGCAAGGGTTTCTCCCTCAAGAGCTAATGTAAAACCCTTCTCCAAGAAATTCAAGAACTCACCATGGATTCTAAAAATTGAGTTGAGATTTGAGTTCCCCAAGTTTAAAGGTTGCAAGAACCCTCTCTCAAGAGTAAGAAGAAGAGTTTAGAGCAAGCTTGTTCATCCAATTTCATAATTTAAGGGTAGGGTTTTGAACAATGATAATTCTTTCACCCTTGTGTCCAAAGGCTTATTTAAACTACAAGTCTCTGCAATTTATGAGATTTTACATGAAATTGAAATAGGGGTTTTCACCCATTGTTGTTGGTTGCAAGCTTTTGATGTTTCCTTTGAATTTAGAGTCTAATGGCATGATTTTTACATGTTTTTTTGAGAAATTTCTGCTGGGTCTATACCCTATGATTTTAATCCTTGAGAAGTTAATAGTTGAAATGTTTGAGATATTGAAGTATATGAGTATGTTGAGATTTTGAGACAAATTGCTGAAATTTCCAGATTTCTACAATAGTTTTGAATCTATATGCTATCTATTATGCTTTTGATGAGTTTTAAATTGAGTTTGAATTATGGGTTATCAAGCCCTACTTGAGACTTGAGATTTTATGAACTATTGTGCTATAAGAACCCATGATTTGAGCATTCTGAGATTATTAAGAAATGTTTTGACCTAATGGTCATTGAGTTTTGAAATCTACTCTACTACATGACATTACCGATTTGATTATTGGGTTCATAGTGAACCATGAGATTATTTCTAAAAGTAAATTTTTATGAGATGAACGCAGAAAATCTAAAGGGAGTAGTATTTAGCTCCGAGCAGGTAAGTTACTACAGTTTCTTACCCCAAAACTACGTGCCACCGTAGGTTGGGCTTGAGGCCAAGTTTATGATTATTATTCGGCCTAAGGCCGAGTTGATATTGGGCCTGAGACCGAGTTTGTTTAGTGATCACTGGACCTAGGTTATACTCCCTGGCAACAGTACGACGCCTCTCCCCAACGTGAGGTCTCTTTATTTTGAGGATAAAATATTGGACTCCATGTAGCTCGCATGGTTTATGTTGGTTAAGAGTAAATCCCTTGACATTTAAATTTTGAGATCAGTTACCTGCCTAAACTAATGTAATTTCCATTGAGATAAGATATTTTCCTTTAAAACTAAAATACTTTCCCTTGATATGAGTATTTTTCCCTAAAGCTTGAAATGAGATATTTTCCTAAAGTGAATGAAATGCCTTCAAGTATGTTCAATGGTTATATGATTTCGAATTCCATGTATCTGAGTTCAAAAGAGTTATGAGTTCTTGAGCATTAAAGAAGTTTTACTCTTTATGAGACATATGCATGAGTTGAAAGTATTGCTTAAAGTTTTCTTTAGCCTATGGGTAGTGAGAATAAGAGAAGATTACCGATTTCAAAGTTAAACTATATTGACTCATGAGATTTGTGCTACATGCTCCATATTACATGATTCACAAGCTTTGCATTGTATACTAATTCAAGAAATGTGAATCATTACTTATTGCATTTATAGAGTATTGATGTTGTTTTATATAAATGTATGATCCCCCACATACTCAGTACATTCCCAAGTGTTGATCCACATATACGTCTATGTGCTACATTATCTTATAATGTAGGTTCAAGTGCTCAGTCCCAGTCCCGTTAGTGACTTTCGAGTACCTCTGTCTACATTCCTATAGTGATGAGTCCTCATGGTTCGAGGACCTATCTTCAGACATTTCCGTATTTGAGAGACTATGTTATTACATTTGGTTCATTTTGAGTTAGTTGGGGACCTGTCCTAATGACTCTCTAGTTCATGGATTAGTAGAGGCTTTGTCAGACTAGTTACCAGATTGTGGTTGGGTTAAGAATTCCAGTATTGGGGTGGTTTGGACCGAGTACTTTATCCATATTTCCCTTCATATAATATGACTATGCTAGTGTTTAAATTATTTCTTCTTGAAATGAGTATTATTAGTAGAAACAGGCTCAAAGGGTTAGCTTGGGGCTACTTATAGCCTTAATCACCGTGTGACATCCCGGGAGGCGATTTCGGATCGTTACACTTGTGCACTACCATGACATGTTGATTTGATTGGGAATCATGGCACCATGCTGTGTGGTCTTGCGGTTCTCCCCATACTGATACTCCAATCCTTGTGGAAAACTTGGATTGGAGGCTTGGCCACCGAGTCAAGGATGGATTCTATATAGCTAGTGGAATTGTAGATTGTAGGGTGTATCATCTAGCTCAGAAGTAACATAAAGAGTGGTTTATGATTTCAAAGAATTGTTTCATAGTCTTTTAAATATGCCCATGTGTTTTTATATATTATTTGTAAAATGTTTTATGAATTGCTCTCATTTATGTTATTTATAAATACATTATTTTAGATTGCTCTGCATACCAGTAAATCTGTATTGACCCCCTATATTTTAGGGTCAGAGGCTCAGTCCAGGGGTCTCGCTAAGCCATAGAATTTCCAAACAGAAGTGTGCAGTTGGTGAGCCTTCTCTATTCCGGAAGGCCGAGTTTATTTAAACATTGTTATTTTTCTTATTCTTGGTTCGTTGTCCTCATTTTATTTTCAAATAGATTGTTGTTTTCAGCCGTAGTAGAGCTTTTGGCAGATGTGTATCAGATAGTTTGAGTTTTATTGAACTTATGTCCACATTACTCAGTGAGATATTAAAGTTACCATGTTTCCATTTGTTTTTTTGTATTTTCTTATATTATAAGAATATTGTGTATGATTACTAGATATAGAAGGGCGCCTGGGCCTTCATGGTTTGGAATGTTCGTCGCAACCAGGGCCCCAGCTCGGGTCGTGACATAGTCCCCATCAATATATTGCAGGCGAGCAGCAATGACTTTAGCCTTACATTCATACTCAGAGATGAAGAAATGGCTAAATAAATTTGTGAGATCCACAACAATCTTTTCCTTTAAAGCTTTTCTTAACATTGATGGATACTTTAATATAAGAAAGTGGACGCAGTCTGTAGCATAAACCCAAAAAGAACCACATTAACTCACTATATTAGAAGTTCATCATAACAGACACCAAAGGATTTGAGATTGAAGAAACAAATACCCAAGGATTTGAGACTGTAGGACACATTTAAAAAAAATTAATAACACATCAAAAATTATTAAGCTCACCACTCTTTTAGCTTGTCAGATTTTGGGGTTTTCTAGATTTCTAGGTGGCATATAATATGTAATCTTCACCCTTCAGTGGAGGACAAGCCCATATATAGCAACTTGTGAAACCACGCTTTTTGCAATATTCTATATATCCAATCTAGACTATGATCAAACTATAACAAGAACACTATTAAGAATTAGTAATAAAGAAAAAAAAATCAACAAATTAAAATGATGGCAGCAAAAGATCACCAAAATTTCAGGGTACACAAATGTGCGAAGAACTTCGCCAGAATGTGCTTTGATCTCTGGCCTAAAATATTTGACAAAATCTAGATATAAGAGATAAACGCGGCGGTGATTTGGTTGTGAGCATCCAGATCCAAATTCCTGAACACACATGCCAAAGAGGCACATTTCTACACCCTCAATTTTCTAAAATAACAATAACACCTGAAGGATGCAACTTATTACTCAACAATAACACCTATGACCTCACCTCCTGGTCACCTGACAACAACTTTATCGGTTGCTAAGGCTCTAGTTACATAAGAAAAACTAAGAAAAGTAACCATCTTAATATACAACCACTCATGCAAATTCTTCTTCCTCTTGATTCCCGAAGACTAGTACTAGCAGTAGCAGAGACTATAGATTCATCAATTGGTTTTATTGAAACAAATAAAAATTTGAAAAAAGTTTAGTACCAATAATTTTATCAAGAAACTGGAATAAGCCTTTTTTTTAACATAAACAAACATCTGTTGGCTACAAGAAAGAGTGAGAGACTGATATATCTCAGGACACAATGTTTTCCCCAGCAACTAATCTTATTATCTTTCTATAGACAGGCTGGCTCAAATCTTCTAAAAAAGGATATCATTACTGCAAAGTAGGGGAGAGGGCATAGTGGATCCTTAAAAACCTTATTTGTTCACTTCTGTACTAAGCCAAAAGTTAATTACCAGTCTTTTCCCCTTTCCTTGAACAATAAAAATTTGAAAGTGTAACTTGGTAGGATTGATTTGCATTCACACACACTAGATTGACAAAGAGGATGAAGAAAATGAGAGAGATTGTGAGGAGAGAGAGAGATGCATAAGAATGAGTTACGTGGTAACACCCATTGGTAAACTCTACGGCAGACGGGCTATTTATATTGATGATTCAGAGTATGTACAATTACACAGAGAAATGAGAATAAAAATGGCACAACCTTAAAATTAATATATGGCAGTACATTACATATTAATCTGGCTCCACAACCCAATAATTCTCCCACTTGGAGACTGATTCTGTCATCCAAGAATTATTATCAAAAAAATAATATTCCTCCATCATCAATATGTTCGCCGCACCACAACATCTGTAGACACAACTACAGAAGACCAACTAAGGTTTTGCACAACCTTAGTTTACCAACATCAACACATTTTGTCAATACGTCTTCTGGATTCTTTGCACCCTCTATCTTTTCCAAACATATATCACCTTCTTTCACTGCCCTATGAGTGAAATGGTATCATCTTCTAATATGCTTCATCTTCAAATGATAGACCGAGTTCTTCACCAATTGCATGGAACTCTGGCTATCTGTGTAAAGAATCTTCTCACGCTGCTTCTTGCCCAGTTCTTCCAGATAATCTGCCAGCCATATCATCTCTTTTCCAGCTTCAACTATTGCCACATACTCAGCCTCAGTAGATGAAAGAGCAACGCACTTCTGAAGCCTAGACACCCAACTCACTGTTGTATTACCTATGGTGTAAATGTATCCGGAAGTGCTTTTGCTCGAGTCCACATCCCTACCAAGATCAGCATCAACAAAACCTTGCAGAATCACTTTGCCATTTCCAAAACAATGTGAAGTACTTGATGTACCTCTCAGATATCTTAGAAGCCACTACACAGCTTCCCAATGCTCTTTTCTAGGGTTTGTCATGTACCATCTAACAACTCTCACTGTATGTGCTATGTTTGGTCTAGTGCAGACCATATTATACATCAGACTCCCAACTACAGAAGCATATGGAACAAGTGCCATATGCTCCCGCTCATGAGCTGTCTTCGATGACTACCCCTTTGATAATTTTATGTGATTTGCCAATGAAGTAGTCCTGGTTTTAGCATCATTAACTCTGAATATGGCCAACACCTTCTCAACGTACTGCTCTTGGGATTGATTTAAAGTGCCAGCAGATCTATCCCGAGAAATCCTCATCCCAAGAATCTGCTTCGCTGTACCTAAATTTTTCATCTCAAACTCAAAGAATAGCCTTGCCTTCGGAGAGTCTATCTCCTTAATACTGGATCCTGCAATTAATATGTCATACACATACAAGATTAAAAATACATAAGAATCAGTGTATTTCTTGAAGTAGCAACACTGATCCTTATTACTCCTGTGGAAACCACTTTTGCTCATAAATGAGTCAAACTTCTTGTACTACTATCTAGGTTCTTGCTTCAGCTCATACAAGCTCCTACTGAGCTTCTACACCATGTGTTCCTTTCCTGGAACTACAAACCCCTTTGGTTGCTGCATTTAGATTTCCTTATCCAAATCTCCATGTAAAAATGCAGTTTTTACATCCATTTTCTCAAGATGCCAATTCTCTGATGCAACAATACTCAATAAAATTTGGATAGTAGTTAATTTCACAACAAGAGAAAATATTTCATCATAATCAATACCTTTCCTTTGTAAATATCATTTAACTACTAACTGAGACTTGAACTTTCTTTTGCCATCTGGTTCTACCTTGATTCTGAACACCCACTTATTTAACAAACCTCTCTTCCCTACAGGTAACTCAGTCAACATCCATGTGTTATTCTTATCAAGTAAGCTCATATCGTCATCCATTGCTTGCTCCCAATTAATTGAGTCCTCCACCTGCAGGGCCTCACTAACAGACTTCACTAACAGACTCCGGTTCCCCTTTATCAGTCAGCAAAAGATAATGTAATGATGGTGAATACCTATCTGGTTATCTAATGGTCCTGGATGATCTCCTTAAAACCTACTCAGGTGTCACCTGCTCTACCTCTAGTTCCTCAATGACAGTCTCTAGAGTTTGTTGAGTTTCTGTTGTAACATCTTTCGGTGTACTCTTCGGCAACTCAAGCTCAACTCCCACTTGCTTTGTAGTCTCTTGAACCTTTTGCTCTCTGTACTTGTATAAGGCATTTTCATCAAATGTCACATCACAATGTCTTAGGATCTTCTTGTTCCTGTCATCCCAAAACCTGTACCCAAACATATCAGAATCATAACCCATAAAGTAGCACTTTATAGCTTTAGCATCAAGCTTATCTCGCTTCTCTGGATCAACATGAGCATCAGCAGTGCAACAAAAAGTTCTCAAGTGAGAATACTTGAGTTATTTTCCTGTCCATACTTCTTCCAAAATCTTAAACCCCAGAGGAACTGATGGTCTCTTATTGATTAAGTATGTAGCTGTGCTCATAGCATCTGCCCAAAATGTCTTTGGCAACCCAAAATGTATCCTCATTCTCCTTGCACGCTCATTCAATATTCTGTTCATGCTTTATGCAACTCCTTCTTCCTTTCCTTCCGGGGAACTGTCCTCATCAATCTATTTCCTTTAGTTGCACAGAATTATTTAAGTTCTTACTTATCATATTTTCCTCCATTGCCAGACCTCAGGCGATTGATTTTCAAACCAGTCTGATTTTCAACTTCAGCTTTCTACCTCTTGAAGGTAGCAAATATATCTGACTTATGTTTCAAGAAAAAAACCCATACCTACCTACTAAAATTATCAATGAAGGTGACATAGAATCTGGATCCTCCAAGTGATGAAATAAGAGATGGTCCCCAAACATCTGTATGGATCATTTCCAACCGTACTTTCTTTGGTTCTTTTGCAGTCTTTTTGAAGCTTATTTATTTCTATTTTCCCATAATACAACTCTAACAAAGACCCATATCAACATATTTCAGCCCCTGTAAAGCTTTTTTTGTAGCCTTTATTCCTTTGGTACTTATGTGTCCAAGTCTGTTGTGCCATAGACATGAACCAGAAGCACCCTCAGCAATAGTAGACATGTTTATACACCCTGCAATGGTGTATAAAGTTCCATATTTTGTGCCACATGCTACAACTATTTCACCCTTCACAATCTTCCATGAACCTTTCCCAAACTCTGCTG